>NC_091989.1:145283954-145368954 GCF_044704955.1 Pristiophorus japonicus
TTTAAACGTTTCTATGAGGTCCCCTCTCATTCTTCTGAACTCCAGTGAATACAAGCCCAGTTAATCCAGTCTTTCTTGATAGGTCAGTCCCGCCATCCCGGGAATCAGTCTGGTGAACCTTCGCTGCACTCCCTCAATAGCAAGAATGTCCTTCCTCAAGTTAGGAGACCAAAACTGTACACAATACTCCAGGTGTGGCCTCAGCAAGGCTCTGTACAACTGTAGCAACACCTCCCTGCCCCTGTACTCAAATCCCCTCGCTATGAAGGCCAACATGCCATTTGCTTTCTTAACCGCCTGCTGTACCTGCATGCCAACCTTCAATGACTGATGTACCATGACACCCAGGTCTCGTTGCACCTCCCCTTTTCCTAATCTGTCACCATTCAGATAATAGTCTGTCTCTCTGTTTTTACCACCAAAGTGGATAATCTCACATTTATCCACATTATACTTCATCTGCCATGCATTTGCCCACTCACCTAACCTATCCAAGTCACTCTGCAGCCTCATAACATCCTCTTCGCAGCTCACACTGCCACCCAACTTAGTGTCATCCGCAAATTTGGAGATACTACATTTAATCCCCTCGTCTAAATCATTAATGTACAGTGTAAACAGCTGGGGCCCCAGCACAGAACCTTGCGGTACCCCACTAGTCACTGCCTGCCATTCTGAAAAGTATCCATTTACTCCTACTCTTTGTTTCCTGTCTGACAACTAGTTCTCAATCCATGTCAGCACACTACCCCCAATCCCATGTGCTTTAACTTTGCACATTAATCTCTTGTGTGGAACCATGTCGAAAGCCTTCTGAAAGCCCAAATATACCACATCAACTGGTTCTCCCTTGTCCACTTTACTGGAAACATCCTCAAAAAATTCCAGAAGATTTGTCAAGCATGATTTCCCTTTCACAAATCCATGCTGACTTGGACCTATCATGTCACCTCTTTTCAAATGCGCTGCTATGACATCCTTAATAATTGATTCCATTATTTTACCCACTACTGAGGTCAGGCTAACCGGTCTATAATTCCCTGTTTTCTCTCTCCCTCCTTTTTTAAAAAGTGGGGTTACATTGGCTACCGTCCACTCGATAGGAACTGATCCAGAGTCAATGGAATGTTGGAAAATGACTGTCAATGCATCCGCTATTTCCAAGGCCACCGCCTTCAGTACTCTGGGATGCAGTCCATCAGGCCCTGGGGATTTATCGGCCTTCAATCCCATCAATTTCCCCAACACAATTTCCCAACTAATAATGATTTCCCTCAGTTCCTCCTCCTTACTAGACCCTCTGACCCCTTTTATATCCGGAAGGTTGTTTGTGTCCTCCTTAGTGAATACCGAACCAAAGTACTTGTTCAATTGGTCTGCCATTTCTTTGTTCCCCGTTATGACTTCCCCTGATTCTGACTGCAGGGGACCTACATTTGTCTTTACTAACCTTTTTCTCTTTACATATCTATAGAAACTTTTGCAATCCGTAGTTAAACTACTACTAGTTCTACCAATTCAGAAAAAAAGTCTTTCATAAAGGATTTACACTATAGGAAAACCATAAATGATAGTGGGCAATACAAGTTGTTTTTCTGAGGTTTGAAGTTTAGATACATTATCAGCGACATTGAGGGAGTTCTAGCAGTCCTGTACTGAGCTAGGAATAAATGAATCAATGCTTGATGGATGCAGACTATAATAATGTCCCTTTCCTTCGAACTATCAACTCTTTTTTGATGACAGTACATTACGTGCACAGTCTTTCGCAACTTGCTGGATAGTGAATAAAATAAATCTTTGAGTCCAAATATAATGGACGAGTGCCAGACCATCATGAAGCCAGGAGGGATCCTGACCTGTGTATGTGCTTCTGTCCCACACACAGAGCTCTGCTTTTTCTTCATATTATTCCTTTCCATTTGCTTTGCTCTCCTTTTTGAACCTTGGCGTGGAGTTTCTGTTACATTGTGAAGGTATTGCACCCAGAATCGCCCAAACTAGAGCAAATACTTGAAAGAATTTCCAGCGCAAATTAG
Organism: Pristiophorus japonicus; assembly: GCF_044704955.1. Lineage (NCBI taxonomy): Eukaryota > Metazoa > Chordata > Chondrichthyes > Pristiophoridae > Pristiophorus > Pristiophorus japonicus. The sequence goes on from NC_091989.1 coordinate 145,285,994, forward strand.
GTGTCAGGACACTAATAGGCATGTTTTAAAAGCTTTTAAATATTTTTTTTAATTTACTAATAAACTAACTACTGTACACCAATGTAACTAGTAAATGGATCTGTATAGTTTTAAAATGTATTTTTCAATTATTTAAAATCGGGTTTCTCACAGGTGGTGGATTGAAATTCTGATTCAAAATGCTTAATTTTTGTGATAAATGCATTTTCAGCTGTATTAGTAAAACTGCACCAGGTTACACCTCTAAAATATATCAAGGAGTATATTTTAATGCAAAAACATATTTTTTTAAATGATGTTCTAAAATGCTGCTCGATTGCACTCGTTCATGGAAGATTTTACATTTGGTGATATACAAATGAGTTTAAGCGGAAACTTGAGCCAAAAAAACCACTTCTCAAAACGAATGCAATTTTGAGCTGAATTTGCGCATATTGCCGATTGCGCCCGAAGTGAAACCTCTTGGCCCATTTATTTATTCCCCACCCCCTGTTTACTCCCCACCCTTTACCCATACACTGATAAATTGCCATCACCAACATCACTCAACTTCTAGCTAAGATGTCATCTTTCCACTTGGGATATAATCTAACTAAACTGCTCTCAACTGTACTTTTAGCGAGCTTCGACCAGATCTGTACCATTGGGGTAATTCATAAAACAGTAATAGTCCTTGAATAAAAACAGAAAATACTGGAAGTACATGCCAGGTTAGTCATTATCTGAAAAAAGATAGGTTACTATTTTGGGTGGAATCCGTCATCAGAGCAAGCCTTTGTTGAGTATAACTGGTAATCTGGTAACTTTATTTTATTCTGTACGGCGTTATGTTTATTATTTGATAGAAAAACAGATGCTGCGGCACATAAAGAGGCATGGGATTTTTTAGTAATGCTAATCCTGTCAGGTTCCATGAAAATTATTAAAAAGATATAGAGCATCCAATAGGTACTTGTTTTATCTACTCTTTAATATAATACTTTTCAAATTCTATTATATGTAACGTAACAAAAAAAAATACAACTTTCTATTTAAAGAAACTACTTCCAGAGACAATATCAGTCTTTACAAATGCTGCTAGCTTTAAATACACTGTCCTGCATTCTCTTCTTTAAAGGATCTTTCTATTGATTAGAATCTTTGTGCTGGCAGACATTCAAATTCAATTCTTTGTTTGTCAAGGTTTGTGTTTGCACATTAAGTACAGTAAACTAACCACTAATGATAACTGAAATAATTAAAATTTATAGACTAGAGCCAAGTAGACGATAGAGCAGATATGATGCGAGACAGACTAGGAACACCACGGGTCTGCTGAATAAACTAAATAACATGGATCAAAAGTATAGGGTAAAACTGTCCACTTGGGAAAGCATTTTTATAAAAGTTGGTCAGTCGTTGATGGTATGTCTCTGGGGAACACTTCAAAGGTACATAGAATAGCCTATTCAAGCAGACTATAATCTCACTGTGTTGAAGGGGCAGAGGGGATTTGGTGACCTAAGTACTATTCCCAGCTTTTTTTGCTTTGAGGAGATCTGAAACTTCAGTTCCTTTTTTCATCAGGTTATGAGGAGGAGTTACCTGCGTCCTGGAGCAGCTCCATTTGTTTCAATGCAGGCCAAAGCTTTTGGCCCGACTGAGAGCTGGAGCAGCCTAACCCTGGACCTTACTATGGCTGGGTAGTGCTGTGCACATATCTGGCACAGTGCCTCCTCTCCTCAACCTGGGATCTGTTAAGTTCAGAATAACTCCTCGAGGCTGTGTTGTAAGCTCAAACCATTGTGACCTTAATCTCTTTAATATAACTCCAAAGTGAGGCAGCAGCATGGTGGATTTCCTTTTATACCTGCTTGCTCCAGTGTACACAGGTGACCCATAGGTCTCCCACAGGTGTGCCCCTAGTGGCAAGTCTTAAACATAGGTTAGGTTCACATACATAACATCACTTCCCCCCCCAAAGTCTTAAGTACAGGTTATTTACAGGTTGAGGCGATCTGCCGCTCAGCGTTCCCGGGTCGAGCGCCTGAGTTGAAGTCCTGGCATGGCTGAGTTGGTCGGATCATTGCTGCACGGTAGTGTGGCTGGTCTGATCGGACTGTTGGGCATGGTGGGTTCATTCTCGTGGTTGCCCGCGAGGTCGATTGCTGGTTGGGTGTGTGTTGGTGGATCATAGATGGTAAAGTCTTCTTCAAACTGTTCTTGGTTGTCCGTGAATCGAAGTTTGGTCTGATCCAGGTGCTTTCTGCACATTTGCCCATTCAACAATTTCACAACAAACACTCTATTCCCCTCCTTGGCTAAGACAGTGCCAGCAATTCACTTGGGACCATGGCCGTAATTTAGAACAAACACCGAATCATTAACCTCGATGTCACGCGATGCCATCGTGCGCTGGTGGTATACGTTATGCCGGTACCGCCGGGTTTCTCCGTGATCATTGAGATCCGGGTGGACTAAGGAGAGTCTGGTTTTGAGTGCTCTCTTCATTAACAATTCTGCAGGGGGAGCCCCGGTGAGTGAGTGGGGGCATGTCCGGTAGCTGAGCAGGACCCTGGACAACTGGGTCTGCAAGGAGCTGCCCATTACCCGTTTCAAGCTTTGCTTGATGGTTTGGACTGTGCGTTCCGCTTGGCCATTGGATGCGGACTTAAATGGGGTAGACCTGACATGCTTAATGCCATTGCGGGTCATGAACTCGTTGAATTCCGAGCTGGTGAAACATGATCCATTGTCACTGACAAGGATGTCGGGCAAATAATGGGTGGCGAACATGGCCCTAAGGCTTTCAATGGTGGCAATGGACGTACATGATGACATTATTATACATTCAATCCATTTTGAGTAAGCATCCACTGCTACTAGAAACACCTTCACTAGAAAGGGGCCAGCGAAATCTATGTGGACTCTGGACCACGGCTTGGAGGGCCATGACCACAGGCTCAGGGGGACCTCCCTGGGTGCGTTGCTCAACTGTGAGCAAGTGTTACATTGGTGTAAGCATGACTCCAATTCGGAGTCAATGCTGGGGCACCAGATGTGCAACCTGGCAATAGCCTTCATCATGACAATGCCTGGGTGGGTACTGTGTGGGTAGCATATAAATGTTTCCCTGCCTTTTTTGGACAAAATCACGCGATTCCCCCATAGGAGATAATCCAATTGGAAGGACAATTCATCCTTGCGTTGGTGAAATGGCTTGCTTTTATCTTACATTTCCCCGTGAACCACTGACCAGCTCCCATTGAGGATGCACCTTTTTACTAGTGATAGCACGGGTTCTTGGCTGGTCCAGGTCCTGATCTGGCGAGCCGAGATGGGTGACCCCTCACTCTCAAAAGCATCCATTACCAGAAGCAAGTCTGCGGGTTGTGCCATTTCCACTCTGGTGGTGGGAAATGGCAGGCGACTGAGGGCATCAGCGCAGTTCTCAACGCCTGGTCTGTGGCGGATTACAGAGTCATAAGCAGACAATGTTAGTGCCCATCTCTGGATGTGGGACGAAGCATTGATGATGATACCTTTGCTTTCTGAGAGCAGTGTGGTGAACGGTTTGTGGTCGGTCTCGAGCTCAAACCGGAGGCCAAATAGATATTGGTGCATTTTCTTAACCCCATGTACCCATGCCAATGCTTCTTTCTCAACCATACTGTAGGCTCTTTCAGCCTTGGATAAACTCCTGGATGCATATGCAACCGGTTGCAGTTTGCCTGACACATTTGCTTGCTGTAACACACAACCGACCTCGTACTATGACGCATCACATGCTTGTACTAAGCGTTTACAAGCGTTTATATAATACAAGTAACTTGTTGGAGCATAGCAGATTTCTGGCCTTATTAAAAGCTGTATCTTGAGATTTACCCCAAACCCAGTCGTCACCCTTGCGTAGCAATAAATTCAAGGGTGCCAGCAGTGTGCTCAACCCCGGTAGAAAGTTACCAAAATAGTTGCGGAGTCCCAGGAATGAAAGCAGCTCTGTCACATGCTGTAGTCTGGGTGCATTCTTGATGGCCTCCCTCTTGGAGTCTGTGGGTCTGATGCCGTCTGCTGCAATCTTCCTCGCCAGAAATTCGACCTCTGGTGCCAGGAAAACACACTCGGAGTGTTTCAGCCTGAGTCCCACTCTGTCCAGTCACTTTAGAACCTCTTCCAGGTTGTGCAAGTATTCGGTGGTGTTGTGACCAGTGATGAAGATGTCATCGTGGAACACCACGGTGCTTGGAACTGATTTCAGCAGACTTTCCATGTTCCTCTGGAAGATGGCCGCAGCCGAGTGAATTGCAAAGGGGCATCTGTGATACACAAACGGTCCTTTGTGCATGTTGATGCACGTCAACTTCTTTGACGGTTCAGCCAGCACCTGTGCCATGTAAGCAGAGATTCGGTCTAGCTTGGTGAACGACTTTCCCCCTGCTTGATTTGTGAATAGGTCCTCCGCTTTGGGTAGTGGGTATTGGTCCTGTAACGAGACTCGGTTGATTGTCACCTTGGACATTCCCCGCAGATTCTGACCATCACATCGCTCTTTAGCACTGGCACGATTGGACTGTCCTGTTATATATGTATACTTGTATTTACTTTGTACAGCCACCAGAAGGCTCATCCCCTGGAGTCCCAAGGGATCCCATAATCCCTTGGGAGCACAGGTATTTAAGGAGGCGTCACAGGTCAGAGAGGCACCCTGGAGACCTGCAATAAAAGAGTAAGGCCACACTTCACTTTGAGCTCACAGTGTTCAGTCTGACTCCTTCTCCATACACTACAACTGGCGATGAAATACAGATAGCGAACCCAAAGATGCAGATAACGTGGGCATCCTGGAGAAATTCTCAGAGGGAGATGATTGGGAAACTTTTGTGGAGCGACTCGACCAATACTTTGTGGTCAACGAGCTAGATGGGGCAGAGAACACTGCCAAACAAAGGGCTATCCTCCTCACCGTCTGTGGGGCACCAACGTATGGCCTCATGAAGAATCTATTCACTCCAGCGAGACCCACGGAGAAATCGTATGACGATTGGTGCACTGCACACTGGTCCGAGAGAGAGCATGTGAACCAGAAGGAAAGCGTTCTGATGGCAAGGTACCGGTTCTACACCTACAAAAGGTCTGAAGGCCAGAAAGTGGCGAGTTATGTCACTGAGCTAAGACGCCTTGCAGCACATTGCGAATTTGAAGGACATTTGGAGCACATGCTCAGAGACTTTTTCGTACTTGGCATTGGCCATGAAACCATACTTCGCAAACTTTTGACTGTAGAGACCCCAACCTTGAATAAGGCCATAGCGATAGCCCAGGCGTTCATTGCCACCAATGACAATACGAAGCAAATCTCTCTGCACATAAGTGCTGCTACAAGTACTGTGAACAAAGTGATGTTGTTTACGAATCGTAACCTACAGGGCAGGTCACACATACCTGCAGCTACACATCCACAGATGTCTCAGAGTCCACCATCAAGGGTGATGAATATAAGGCCATTAACACCTTGTTGGCGCTGCGGGGGTGATCATCGTTTCCATTCATGCCGATTCAAAGAGTACGTTTGCAAGGGCTGTGGAACAATCGGACACCTCCAATGAGTGTGCAGGCGAGCTGCAAAGCCTGTTATACCTGCAAACCACCATGTTGCAGAGGAGGACAGATTCATGGAGGAACACGACGAACCAGAGCCTCAGATCGAGGAGGCAGAGGTACATGGGGTGCACCCATTGTCCCCCAATAATGCTAAATGTTGAACTAAATGGACTCCCGATGTCAATGGAGCTGGACACGAGCGCGAGCCAGTCCATCACGGTTACAAAAAGATTTTCGAAAGATTGTGGTGCAACAAGGCCTCAAGGCTAATCTTAACTCGAGTTCGCACGAAACTAAGAACTTACACGAAAGAACTGATTCCTGTAATCGGCAGTGCTACCGTAAAGGTCTCCTACGATGGAGCGATGCACAAGCTACCACTCTGGGTGATACCGGGCGATGGTCCCTCGTTGCTCGGCAGGAGCTGGCTGGGAAAGATATGCTGGAACTGGGACAACGTCCGAGCGCTATCGCCTGCTGACGACCCTTCGTGTGCCCAGGTCTTAAACAAATTTCCTTCGCTGTTCAAACCAGGCATCGGGAAATTCCAAGGAGCAAAAGTGCAGATCCACCTAATTCCGGGCGCGACCCCATCCATCACAAGGCGAGAGCAGTACCGTACATGATGAGAGAAAGGGTAGATATCGAACTGGACCATCTGCAAAGAGGGGGCATCATTTCCCTGATCGAGTTCAACGAGTGGGCCAATCCTATCGTCCCAGTCCTCAAGAAAGACGACACTGTCAGAATCTGTGGCAATTACAAATTAACTATCAATCATTTTTCCTTGCAGGACTAATACCCACTACCAAAGGCCGATGACCTCTTTGCAACGCTGGCGGGAGGAAAGACGTTCATGAAGCTGAATCTGACTTCAGTGTACATGACACAGGAACTGGAGGAATCATCAAAGGCCCTCACCTGCATCAAGATGCACAAAGATCCTTTTTGTTTATAATAGATGCCCATTTGGAATCCAATCGGTGGCGGCGATATTCCAGAGAAACATGGAAAGTTTACTGAAGTCGGTCCCGCATACTGTGGTTTTCCAGGACGACATCTTGGTCGCAGGTCAGAACACAGTTGAGCATCTACAGAACCAGGAGGAGGTTCTTAGTCGACTCAACCGCATGGGGCTCAGGTTAAAATGCTCGAAGTGCATTTTCCTGGCACCTGAAGTGGAGTTCCTGAGAAGGAGGATTGCGGCAGATGGCATCAGAGCCACCAACGTGAAGACAGAGGCAATCAAGAACACACCGAGGCCACAGAACGTGACGGAGCTGCGGTCGTTTCTGGGACTCCTGAATTACTTTGGTAACTTCTTACCGGGTCTCAGCACACTGTTGGAACCACTGCATGTCTTACTACGAAAAGGGGACGAATGGGTTTGGGGCAAAAGCTAAGAAAATGCCATTGTATAGGCGAGAAAATTGTTCTGCTCAAACAAATTGCTTGTGTTGTATGATCCATGTAAACATTTGGTACGAGCATGTGATGCGTCGTCATATGGCGTCGGGTGTATATTGCAACAAGCTAATGATTTCGGGAAACTGCAACTGGTTGCTTATGCATCCAGGAGTCTGTCTAAGGCTGAGAGAGCCTACAGCATGATTGAGAAAGAAGCGTTAGCGTGTGTCTATGGGGTAAAGAAAATGCATCAATACCTGTTTGGGCTAAAATTCGAATTGGAAACTGACCATAAGCCACTTATATCCCTGTTCTCCGAGAGTAAAGGGCTAAATACCAATGCATTGGTCTGCATCCAGAGATGAGCGCTCACGTTGTTCGCATACAACTACGCCATCCGCCACAGGCCAGGCACAGAAAACTGCGCCGATGCTCTCATCGGGTACAAATGGTGCAGCCCGCAGATCTAGCCATGGTTATGGAAGCATTTGAGAGTGAGCAATTACCCGTCACTGCCCGGCAGATCAAAACCTGGACAAGCCAGGACCCCTTATTATCTCAAGTCAAAAGCTGTGTGCTTTATGGGATCTGGTCCAGTGTCCCAGTGGAAATGCAGGAAGAGATAAAGCCGTTCCAGCGGCGCAAAGATGAAATGTCTATACAGGCAGACTGTCTTCTGTGGGACAATCGAGTATTGGTCCCCAAGAAGGGCAGGGACACCTTCATTAATGACCTCCACAGTACCCACCCAGGCATCGTAAAGATGAAAGCGATAGCCAGATCCCATGTGTGGTGGCCTGGTATCGATGCGGACTTAGAGATCTGCATTCACAGATGTAATACATGCTCGCAGTTAAGCAATGTACCCAGAGAGGCGCCGCTAAGTTTATGGTCTTGGCCCTCCAAACCGTGGTCCAGGTTACATGTCGACTATGCAGGCCAATTCTTGGGTAAAATGTTCCTTGTGGTTGTTAATGCCTACTCCAAGTGGATTGAATGTGAGATAATGTCGGCTCGCACGTCTGTTGCCACTACTGAAAGCCTGCGGGCCATGTTTGCCACACACGGCCTACCCGATGTCCTGGTGAGCGACAACGGGCCATGTTTTACCAGTGCTGTGTTCAAAGAATTCTTGACCCGTAACGGGATCAAACATGACACATCTGCCCCGTTTAAACCAGCGTCCAATGGTCAGGCAGAGAGTGCAGTGCAAACCATCAAGCAAGGCTTGAAGAGGTAACTGAAGGCTCACTGCAGACTCGCTTATCCGGAGTCCTGCTTAGCTACCGCACGAGATCCCACTCACTCACTGGGATCCCACCTGCTGAACTGCTCATGAAAAGCGCACTTAAGACAAGGCTCTCGTAAGTTCACCCTGATCTACATGAACAGGTAGAGAGCAGGCAGCTTCAACAAAGTGCATACCACGATAGCGCAAATGTGTCATGCGAGATTGAAATCAATGATCCTGTATTTGTATTAAATTATGGACAAGGTCCCAAGTGGCTTCCCGGCACTGTCGTGGCCAAAGACGGGAGCAGGGTGTTTTGGGTCAAACTTTCAAATGGACTCATTCACCGGAAACACTTGGACCAAATCAAACTCAGATTCACGGACTATCCTGAGCAACCCACCTTGGACCCTACCTTTTTTGATTCCCCAACATACACACCAGTGGCAACCGGCACCACGGTTGACCACGAAGCAGAACCCATCATCCACAGCAGCCCAGCAGGACCCAACACATCAGGCAGCCCAGCAAGGCCAGCTGCACAGTAGCCCAGCGAGGGCCCAACAAATGATTCAACAACACCAGCTTTCACACCCAGACGATCAACCAGGGCAAGAAGGGCCCCAGATCGAGTCACATTGTAAATAGTTACACTATTGACTTGAGGGGGGAGTGTTGTTATATATGTATACTTGTATTTACTCTGTACAGCCACCAGAGGGCTCATCCCCTGAAGTCCCAAGGGATCCCATAATCCCTTGGGAGCACAGGTATTTAAGGAGGCTTCACAGCTTGGAGAGGCACTCTGGAGACCTGCAATAAAAGACTATGGTCACACTTCACTTTGAGCTCACAGTGTTCAGTCTGATTCTTTCTCCATACACTACATGGCCCACTCATTAAACTCGACTGGCGATATGATTGCCTCTCGTTGAAGTCTGTCCAGCTCGATTTCAACTTTCTCTCGCATCATGTACGGGACTGCTTGGGCCTTGTGATGAATGGGCCATGCCCTTGGAACAAGATGGATCTTCACTTTGGCGCCTGTGAAGTTGCCGATGCCTGGCTCAAATCATGCCGGGAATTTGTTTTGCACCTGGGCGCACGGGGCGTCATCCACCGAAGACAGTGCTTTGATGTCGTCCCAGTTCCACCGGATCTTGCCTAGCCAGCTCCTGCCTGGAGTGTCTCTGCACCTTGTTACAAACTCACACGAGGCATGGATATATCAGACACGGTCACTCTGTGACCGTCACTTTTTCCCAGGACCAAAGAGTGCTGACCCTGGGTGGGATCTCCCCTTTTATACCTGGAAACCCAGGTGAGGAGTGTCTTCCGCAAGCTCACCCCCTGTGGTCAGGGTGTGCATTTCAAAGGTACAGGTACAGTGTGCATGAGTTACAGTTACATAACTATTGTCTTAGCAGGATGGTGAAATACATGACATCACCTCCCTCCTTGAGTCTTTTTAGTTTCAGAGGTTAAGTCTATCAGCTGGTCGACGCTCTCTCGTGGAGCACCGCAGTTGTGCCTCTGGTGGCTGAGCCTCAGCATGCGTCTCTGTCACTTGAGGTGATTCCGGCCTGTCCGGGCTGGCCGCCGGGGACTGTGCATGCTGCGGACTGTCTTTGTTGCTCGTACGCTGGCAGTGGTGTGGGTGCTATCTCATCATGCTCGTCTTCTGGTTCCTCCGTGTCTATGCTGAACCTTGTCTTTACTTGGTCCAAGTGTTTGCGGCATATCTGCCCATTGTTTAGTCTGACCACCATGACCCTGTTTCCTTCTTTGCCAAATACGGTGCCCTCAAGCCATATGGGTCCCAAAGCATGGTTAAGAACAAATACCGGGTCATCTATTTCTATAAACCTCCCCCTTGAGCCTCGATCATGGAGCTCGGTTTGGGACTGGCGCTTACCCTCAACAATGTCTGCCAGGTCTGGGTGAATGAGGGACAGCCGCGTCTTGAGCATGCGTTTCATGAGGAATTCCATTGGCGGGACTCCCGTGAGCGAGTGCGGCTGGGACCTGTAGGCCAGCAGGAGGCGCGATAGGCGGTACTGAAGAGAGGGTCCTTGGATGCGTAGCATGCCCTGCTTTATGATTTGGACCGCCCGTTCCGCCTGGCCATTGGAAACCGGCTTGAACGGCGCTGTCCAGACATGCTTGATCCCATTGCCCGACATAAACTCCTGGAATTCATGGCTGGTAAAACACGGGCCATTGTCGCTGACCAGGATGTCCAGCAAGCCGTGGGTCGCGAAAACCGTACGCAGACTCTCCACTGTGATGGATGTCATGCACGAGTTCAATATGATGCACTCGATCCACTTTGAGTATGCATCGACTATGATCAGGAACATTTTCCCCATGAACGGGCCCGCATAGTCTACATGAATACGTGACCATGGCCTGGTGGGCCAGGGCCACGGGCTGAGTGGAGCCTCCCTGGGGGCATTGCCCAGCTGGGCACACGTCGTGCACCTGCGAACCCAGTGTTCCAGGTTTGAGTCAATCCCCGGCCACCATACATGTGACCGGGCAAGGCCTTCATTAACACGATGCCAGGGTGCTCGCTGTGGAGTTCCCTGATGAACGATTCCCCTCCTTTCTGGGGCATGACTACCCGGCTGCCCCATAACAGGCAGTCGGCTTGGATGGAGAGTTCATCCATCCGTCTCTGAAACGGTCTGACTTCCTCGGGGCACGCCCTGTATGCGGGCACCCAATTCCCAGTCAGGACACATTTCTTTATCATGGATATGAGGGGGTCCCTGTTAGTCCAGAGTTTGATCTGTCGTGCTGTGATGGGGGAGCCCGCAGTGTCAAAAGCCTCAACGGCCATGACGATCTCGGCGCTCTGCTCCGACGCCCCCTCAGTGGTGGCCAGTGGGAGGCTGCTGAGTGCATCAGCGCAATTTTAAGTGCCTGGCCGGTGCCGTATGGTGTAGTCATATGCAGCCAGCATGAGGGCCCATCGCTGTATGTGAGCTGATGCGTTAACGTTGACAGCCTTGTTGTCGGACAACAGGAATGTTAACGGCTTGTGGTCCGTCTCTTGCTCAAACTGTCTGCCGAAAAGGTACTGGTGCATCTTTTTCACACCGTACACACACGCGAGTGCCTCCTTCGTGACCATGCTGCATCCACTCTCTGCCTGGGAGAGCGATCTGGAGGCGTAAGCCATCGGTTGGAGTCGGCCATCATCGTTACCCTGCTGCAATACACACCCAACCCCGTAGGATGACGCATCGCATGTTAAAACCAGTTTTTTATAGGGGTCATACAAAGTCAACAGTTTGTTGGAACACAGCAGGTTCCTCACCTTATTGAAAGCCCGTTCTTGACAATCCCCCCAAAACCATTCACAACCTTTACGGAGGAGCCTGTGTAATGGCTCCAACAATGTGCTTAAGTTCGGCAGAAAGTTCCCAAAATAGTTCAAAAGTCCCAGGAATGATCGCAACTCCGACGTGTTGCCGGGCCTGGGCGCCCGGCGAATCGCCTCAGTTTTTGATTCAGTGGGCCGGATCCCTTCTGCGGCAACCCTCCTGCCCAGGAACTCGACCTCTGGGACCAAAAACACGCACTTGGCCTTTTTCAGCCGCAAGCCTAATCGATCCAATCGGCGTAGCACCTCCCCCAGGTCGCGGAGGTGTTACTCGGTGTCTCGATCCGTTATAAGGATGTCGTCTTGGAATACGACCATTCCAGGGATGGACCTGAACAAGCTGTCCATGTTTCGCTGAAAGATAGCCGCTGCTGAACGAATGCCAAACGGGCATTTGTTGTAGACAAATAATCTTTTGTGCGTCGTGATGGTGGTCAGAAGCTTGGAATCTTCTGCCAGTTCCTGAGTCATGTTGGCCGAAATGAGGTCCAGCTCCGTGAATAGCTTTCCACCTATCAGCGTGGCAAATAGGTCTTCCGCTCTCGGAAGCGGGTATTGGTCTTGCAGCGACACTCGGTTGATGGCGGCTTTGTAGTCGCCACAAATCCTAACCGAGCCATCTGCTTTGAGGACGGGAACGATGGGACTTGCCCAGTCGCTGAATTCAATGGCCGAAATTATGCCCTCTCTGAGCAGCCTGTCCAGCTCACTTTCAATTTTCTCACGCATCACGTACGGCACCGCTCTGGCTTTGTGGTGCACTGGTCTGGCGTCCGGAGTGAGGCGTATCACTACTTTAGTGCCCTTGAACGTACTGACACCGGGTTGAAACAGTGACTCAAATTTTTGCAAGACCTGCGAGCATGAACTTTGCTCCACGGATGAAATGGCGTGCACATCCCCCCATTTCCAATTCATCGCAACTAGCCAACTCCTCCCCAAAAGCGCAGGGCCATTTCCCGGAACAACCCAGAGTGGCAGCCGGTTCTGTAATCCATTATGTGTTACCAGCAAGTTTGCACTGCCCAGCACTGGGATGATCTCTTTGGTGTACGTAGCTGCGCCTCAAAGCGTTCAAGTTTGGGCCTGCTAGCTCTGTGTGGCCATAGTCTCTCAAACTGTTGGGCGCTCATGAGAGACTGGCTCGCTCTCGTATCCAGCTCCATGTGCACTGGGATGCCATATAGTAAAACTTTCATCATCATGGGTGGCATTTTAGTGTATGCGCTGTGGACGTCAGCCACATGAACTCTCTGAACTTCCGCATCCATGGTTGTTCCCCAGGCCTCATCCTGCATTTCAAACCCTTCGTCTGGTTCCTCTATCTCGCAGACTAGCCTCACTACTGCCTTTTTGCACATCCTGGCCAACTGTCCACTGACATTACAAATCCTCTTTTGGCAGGGTGTCTACCCCCACATCTCCAGCATGAGCTGAGATTGCTGTTAACAAAAGGACTATTCCCAGGCATTCCTCTCTGATGGCCCGTTTGGCTGTTCCTAAGCACTCTGAATGGTCCCATCACGGGATGCATTGTTCCTCGTGATGGCATGAATTGCCGAACCCCTTTCCATTGTCCCTGTTGCGGGCCCATCCAAGAGCTTGTTGCTGCCTGGGCGGTGTCGAATTGCCCTTGCCTGCCTGCCTGTGCGGTGTCGAATTGCCCTTGCCTGCCTGCGGTTCTGTGTTCTGGGTTCTGAATCAATGTTACAACATTAACTCCCTGGTTCATCGCAATGTTAAAACCAGGGCTGCATGCATAAATTAGCTTGGTCTCCTCTTCCCCTGCCATAAAGGTCTGAGCTATCAACGCCGCCCCTTCTAAAATCAGGTCCTTGGTCTTTATAAGCTTCCTGAAAATGACAGCATGATTAATGCCCTCGATGAAAAAATCCCTTAACATCTCCCCCCTGCAGGCATCAGAGAACTTACAGAGACTGGCCAAACACCGCAGTTCCGCCACGAAGTCCGAGACGTTTTGACCCTCCCGATGCTGGTGAGAGTAGAACCGGTGCCGGGCCATGTGTACGCTACTTGCCGGCTTGAGATGCTCACTGATCAGCTGGCTGAGCTCTTTGAAGGACTTGTCCGCTGGCTTTTGGGGTGCGAGCAGGTCTTTCATCAGCACATACGTCTGTGGACCACAGCTGGTCAGTAGATGCGCCCTCCGCTTGTCAGCCGCTGTCTCTTCCAGCCAGTCCTTTGTGACAAAGCTCTGCTGGAGTCTTTCCACGAAGTCGTCCCAGTCCTCACCCACACAGTAGCGTTCCTCTGTGCCACCAGTGGCCATCCTCGTGGTTCGGTGATTCCCGTTTCTCGTCGCCAGATGTAGTGTATCTGCACCTTGTTACAAACTCACACGAGGCATGGATATATCAGACACGGTCACTCTGTGACCTTCACTTTATTCCCAGGACCAAGGAGTGCTGACCCTGGGTGGGACCTCCCCTTTTATACCTGGAAACCCAGGTGAGGAGTGTCTCCCGCAAGCTCACCCCCTGTGGTCAGGGTGTGCATTTCAAGGGTACAGGTACAGTGTGCATGAGTTACAGTTACATAACTATTGTCATTGCAAGATGGTGAAATGCATGACACTGCCGAACAGCGTTGGGCCATCGCCTGGTACAATCCATGGTGGTAAATCATGCACCATTCCGTCATACTATACATTCACTGCCGCACTGCCGATAACAGGTATGAGTTCTTTTGTGTCAGTGCACAGCATAGTGTGAATCGGGCTCAGTTTTGGCCTCTGTGCTTTGTTACCCCACAGTTTCGTAAAAGCCTTCTGGCTCACAGTCGATTGACACGCCCCCTGTGTCCAATTCCATGGAGACTGGAATGCTATTAAGTTTAACTTTTAACATTATTGGAGGACTTTTGTTGGTGAAGGTGTGCACCCCATACACTTCCTCCTCATCCCCCGGTTGAGTTGCTTCTCTTGCTCGTTCAGTGTGATCCGCGCTGGATCGGTCGTCCTCTGCTGACTGCCATGTGGTGAGTCCGAGGTCGTTGCACATTCGCTGGAGGTGCCCCATTGTTCCACACCCCTTGCACACATAGTGCTTGAGTCAACATTGATGGGCTCTATGACTGCCCCCGCAGCGTCAGCATGGTGTTAATGGATTCGCATTAGCACTACACAGCGGCCTCTGAATCATCCTAGGCCTGGCCTTTGCGGTGGTGTGGGCCCTACCATGTACAGTTCTGCCCGCTGAAGGCATTATTTTATGCACAGTATTTGCTGGTGAGCTTCAATTCTGTGAAGATATCTGTTTCGTGTTATCGCTCGTGTATATGAAGGCCTGGGCTATCGTGATGGCCTTGCTCAGAACTAAGGATTCGGCAGAGAGTAGTTTGCGGAGGATGTCCTTGTGGTCAATTCCTAGCACGAAAAAGTCCCACTACATTTCCCTCAAAGATCCTGCAAATTCGCACTGTCCCGCAAGGCATCTTAGGTCGGCGACAAAACTCGCCACGTCCTGGCCCTCGGAGTGCTGGTGCGTGTAAAAGCGATATCTGGTCATTAAGATGTTCTCCTTCGGCTGGAAGTGTTCCCGGGCCAGCACACACAGCCCTGTGTAAGTCTTGTCCATTGGTTTGACCGGTGCCAGCAGATTTTTGAGGAGGCCATATACCGACGACCCACATACGGTGAGGAGAATCGCCCTGAGCTTGGTCTCCGTCTCAGCCGTGTCTGGCTCATTTGCCATGAAGTACTGGTCAAGACGCTCAACGAAGGCTTCCCAATCATCACCCTCAACAAATCTCTCAAGAATGCCAACGGCAGCCATTTCCGCATGAAAGATCGTGATCTGTAACTCGTCGCCAGTTGTTAAGTTCAGAATAACTCCACGAGGCTGTGTTGTAAGCGCAAACCATTGTGACCTTGGTCTCTGTAATATAACTCCAAAGTGAGGCAGCAGCATAGTAGACTGCCTTTTATACCTGCTTGCTCCAGGGTACACAGGTGACCCATAGGTCTCCCACAGGTATGCCCCCTAGTGGCAAGTCTTACACATAGGTTAGGTTCACATACATAACAGGATCTGCTGACTCTGTAACATCTCACAGCCCAGTCTGATACCCCAGATCCAATGAATATGTAAGGAGTTGTGCCTAACGCATACAGTCCTTCTCAATAACTGGCATCACGAGAGTGGCCGAGGAGGGAGAAAGACATGTCAAAAAATTCAAAGCTACATATATTGAATCATCGAATCATAGAAATGTACAGCACAGAAGGAGGCCATTTGGCCCATCGTGTCTGTACCAGCTGATAAAGAGCTATCTATCCTAATCCCACTTTCCAGCTCTTGGTCCGTAGCCTTGTAGGTTACGGGACTTCAAATGCATAGCCAAGAACTTTTTAAATATGATGAGGGTTTCTGTCTCTACCACCCTTTCAGGCAGTGAATTCCAGACTCCCACCATCCTGCTACCAATTATTTTAAATCTATGCCCCCTGGTTGTTGACCTCTCTGCTCAGGAAAATAGGTCCTTCCTATCCAATCTATCTGGGCCCCTCATAATTTTAGAAACCTCAATTAAAATTCCCCTCAGCCTCCAATGCTCCAAAGAAACCCCCCAGCCTATCCAATCTTTCCTCATAACTAAAATTCTCCAGTGCTGGCAACATGTTCCTAAATCTCCCCTGTACCCTCTCTAGTGCAATTCCTGTAATGTGGTGACCAGAACTGTACACAGTACTCTAGCTGTACTTCATTGGCTGTAAAGCGCTTTAGTCATGAAAGGCGCTATATAAATGCAAGTTTTTCAAGTCTTTCTTTTTTTTCTATCGTTTTATAACAGCTTTGAACAGAAATACTCCCTAGACTTCCCTTTACTTTTGAATCACAGTTGCATAAGTGGAGGAACTGATCTAAAATGTACATCAGGAAATAATATTTTTCTCAAAGAGATAATAACAGAGAATCGACAATTTGTCTTATGCTAAAAAAAAACTAAAATAGAGAAAGTTTGGAAGAACCTTGGGACGGTTCCAAGATGTTTGAAGCCGCAGTAAGAGTCTCAGAAATAGTCCAGCTCACACTTAGTTCTTTCTGTTGTAAATGCCAAAAAAAAACATTTCCCCAAACAATTTCAGATTCCGAATTCTTCTTCTCCAACATGAGAATAAATCACAAATTTAGACCATTTCATGTTCAGTTGAGAATATCTAATATTTGTGGTGCCAAAAATGCTCGGTCCCAACATTGGTCCTGGGGTGCAAGTTGGGTGCAGGATCCTTGACAGAAGTGGGAGTTCCAGCAGGAGATGGGATTGCTAGGTCTGCTCCGAATTGCCTCCAGCTAATAATTCATGGCAATTTCCTCAGCCCTCTCTGCCGCTCACCAACCTCGATGCGAGGATGAACCTGGTGTACAGGTTGCTTCAGTGGTGCAAGTGGAAACCGACACCCCTCAAAAGAATACTGGCCCCCTTATAAAAAAGACCAATGGAGCAGCAATTTAAACATTTGATGAAAATAGCCAAAAAGCAGCTTACTTATCGTGTAGGAGTTCCGAGTAGAGCGCTTGCTTTGGGGGTCTTGTGTTGGGCATGCGGACAATGTGGCCCGCCCAATGGAGCTGGTTGAGTGTGGTCAGTGCTTCGATGCTGGGGATGTTGGCTTGATCGAGAACACTGACATTGGTTTGTCTATCCTCCAAGGGGATTTACAGAACCTTGCGGAGACATCGTTGGTGGTATTTCTCCAGTGATTTGAGGTGTCTACTGTATATGGTCCATGTCTCTGAGCCATACAGGAGGACGGGTATCACTATAGCCATGTAGACCATAAGCTTGATGGCAGATTTGAGGGCCTGATCTTTGAACAATCTCTTCCTCAGGTGACCGAAGGCTGCACTGACACACTGGAGACGGTGTTGGACCGCGTCGTCGATGTCAGCCCTTGCTGATAATAAGCTCTCGAGGTATGGAAAGCGGTCCGCGTTGTCCAAGGCCGCACCATGGATTTTGATGACTGGGGGCAGTGCTGTGCGGCAGGGTCAGCTTAGTGGAGGACCTTTGTCTTACGAATGTTTGGTGTAAGGCCCATGCTTTTGTGCATCTCGATGAAGATGCTGATGATGGCTTGGAGTTCAGCCTCTGAATGTGCGCAGACCCAAGAGTCGTCTGCGTACTGTAGTTCGACGACAGAGGATGGGGCGGTCTTGATCTGGCCTGGAGACGATGAAGGTTGAACAGGTTCCCACTAATGGCTCGGCTGTGCTTTACATACCAAGAAGGTTTGATCCCTGCTCTATGCTGAGTAAGTTGATCTTATTTTTAACAATGGCAGGCACAGGAGAAGCTGCAAGGGCCCTCAAATTTGTGATGCTATGTTGGAGGTATTGGTGGTGGAGGTGGCAGGAGGAGGGATATCTTTTTTCCGCCGAGTAGCAGGAAGATATCAAGGCAAGTTGCCTGGTACAAGTTACTAAATCCACATTAGAAGCATGAGCTAAAAGCTGAAAAAAATCTTAATTCTAGGAATACCAAGGGACCCTGAAAAGAAAACAAATGTTTGTACTTCTGTATATTGATTGTTGTTCAATTAGAAAACTGAAAAGTGCTTCATGGGTTCTTTGCTTGAGAATTCATAGCAACACATTGTTATGAAGAACTAGTTGGTTTATTAGAAAAGGTTTAACAATAACACCATACATTACCAGTTCATCCACTAGGCTCACAACAACCTGCCTCATCGTGGATGCCCTGAACCCAACTGGCTGGGGTTTTATTGAGCCTTGTGAATATCACATGATTGGCTAAGCCACTCACAACTCAACAGCTCTACAAACCTGTGAGCATACTCACAGGTACATACATTACACCAACCTGTGACAAAGACAGGTTTATTCTTCTTGGTAGCACTTGGCCTTCATCAGGTAAGATCTGTGGAAAAAGAGATGAGAAAAATAAGCTGCCAAGGGTTTAGTACAAAAGAGATTATGTGAGAAGTATGCAACCAATCCAAGGGATAGTAGAGATAGTTGGGATGACAATAATACATCAAGTAATGAACAAGGAGGTATGAATGACAAAGGACTTGACAATAACAGATAGAGGATGTAACAATAATGAACGGAGAAGTAAAGAGGAGGTAAAAATAATAGACAACAGATGTGAGTAGCAATGAGAACAAGGAAGAAACAAACAAATTACAAAGCAAGAGAAAAACAGAAAAAGATTAAGAACAAGGAAGACAACAGAAGTAGAAGTCGGAGAATAAAGAAGGAAGGTTCACAAACCTAGGAAAGGGCATTCTGATCATTTATCCCAAGAGGTAGGTTGGGGGGTAAGGGTGGCGGAGGTAGTTCGGCAGTAGATAAGCTTGGCTTCTGCTGCTCTTTTGCAGCAAGTGCCATGAAAACCTTGTTGAGAAAGCCTGTAAACTGACAAATCATGACATCATGTTTCAGTGCAGCACAATTGCAGTGATTGGCCTTGGAAAGGCTGCTGGCCTTCACAACTCTGAGGTGCTCCTTGAATCTGTCCTAAAAGCATCAACCATCTTTTCCAATGTTGATGCTTTGGAGCTTGAACTGCAATAAATAACATTGCTGGAAATTCATGAGAATTTATGAATGATATGGATGGAGTCCGATGTGCCCTTTATGTTGGTCCTGGGGGAATGCAATTTGCATGTGAAACAGCAGGCATAAAGGTATTTGCTCATAGGTTAAAAATCCAATATGCAAGAGATACAATCCTAAAAGCACTTATGCCTATGCTGAAACCTAGAACTTCTGCAGTGTGTGTTACAGTCCCAACAAGAGTCAGAGATACATTGTTATTATGCTGTTGGAGTGGGGACTTATTCATTTTATCTAAGTATTGAGAATGCACCAACAGAGCATTTAAAAACATAGAGTTTTTTTCTTTAGATAAATGTAAATCTAGTGACATTGTTAATCCAGCAAACTCTACATGCAACAGATATTATTTGGAGTCAATGCTGTATATAAAGTACAAGAATACTTCTTGAACAAGAACAATTGCCCAAAACTTTTACTTGGTTTTAGTAAATCAACAACCATTTGCATTTATAGCATCTTTAGCGAAGTAAAGTATCCCAAGTCACTTTTCAGGAGCATTATCAGACACAATTTGAAACCGAGCCACATAATAAGATATTAGGACAGGCAACCAAAAGGTTGGACAAAGAGGTAAGTTTTCAGGTATAAAGGAGGAGAGCGAGAGATAGAGAGGTTTAGGGACCAGGCAGCTGAAGGCACAGTTGCCACTGCTGGAGAGAAGAAAATTGTGGATGTACAAGAGGCCAGAATTGGAGAAGTGCAGAGATCTCGGAGAGTTGTAGGGCTGGAGGAAGTTACAGAGAAGTTACTTTATTGCCATTGTTGAAAATTGTTGAAGATTTGGAATTTGGGCCAAAAGTGGATACCATTTCTAAAAGTCACATCTGAGTTTATCGAATGAAGGTAAGTGTCACTTGCTTTAAAGAAGGTCTAAAACATACGATCTATATCATTCAAACAAAGCAGCTCCTCATATTTAGGTGCTGTCGATTCATGCTTACCTGATTGGCAGCCTGGTAAAAAAATATGGTCGATAACAGAATGCTGGAGATGTCTAGATAGGATGACATCATCCAAGATTTGAACATTTCTCACATGAGCTAAGGGAAGGCAATGATGCTGACCAACAATTGGAAGGGATAACATATGGGAAAGAGGCCGATGGTTAGAAGTATGGTAAGGACATGATGCTACATATACTATTAATGTTGTCTGCTCTCCTCTCATATCTATTCTTTCATAGACCAAAATGAAATAAACAGTTTGAAGCAAATATAAAGGCTTGCAGAAGCTTAGAGACAGAATTTTGCCAGCAAATGAAGGCCCTCAAATTACATAGAAATAATCTGGGGAAATCCTGTAAAATATCAAAAAATCATTATTCACAAAGCTGAAAAAGCATATTAACAGTCATAGTGCCAGTGCATTTATCTTTTATCCAATTTTTGTACATTTGGTTGAAAAGGTCATAAACAGTGAAAATCTGAATAAAATCATGTTCGGCACTGGGTAAAATTATGATCTGAAATAAATGCTACCATATCCAGATATTTTTCACCTGTTGCAAGTGCTGCATGGGGATAAAAATGATGACTCAAATTATAATGGCACAAATTTTTAGTATCGCATAGAAAATATATGCGCCTTGTAGTGTAGAAAATTAACACACAAAATGAGAGGGTGTTAAATTCTTCTTATCAACATATATAATAATTGAGAAGAACAAGTTACCATTGTAGAGGCTTTCACTAGCCTCTATTTTTAATTAAGTGCAATGACAGGGCAACTAAAGGAAAGACTGTAAAGATTATTCTGAAATCTAAAGGTTGGATGAAATAGGTTGGAAGGAGGCTCATACGGAACATAAACACTGGGACTGACCTGTTGGGCTGAATGGCCTGTTTCTGTGCTGTAAATTATTTGCATGGCCTCGCCCCTCCCATCTCTGAAACCTCCTCAAGTTCTACAACCCTCCGAGATCTCTGTGCTCCTCCAATTCTGGCTTGATGCACGTCCCCAATTTTAATCGCTCCACCATTGGCAGTCTTCAGCTGCCTAGGCCCTAAGCTCTGGAATTCCCACCCTAAGCAGTCAGACGGAAATAGAAGAACAAATATGTGGGCAAATTACTGCAAAGTGCAAAAACTATAGAGCTGTAATAGTGGGGGATTTCAACTACCTTGATATTAACTGGGGAAAAGGTAGTGTGAATGGTACAGAGGGTGCAGAATTCCTAAATACATTCAGGATAACTTCTTTAGCCAGTATGTAACAAGGGGGAGGACGGTTCTGGACTTGGTTTTGGGGAATGAAGAAGGGCAGGTGGAAGGGGTATCAGTGGGAGAGCATTTTGGTGCTAGTGATCATAATTCAGTAAGATTTAGGGTAGTTATGGAAAAGGACAAAGAGGAACCAGAAATAAAAGTTCTCAATTGGGGTAAAGCCAATTTTGCTGAGCTGAGATGGGATTTGGCCAAAGTGGACTGGAAACAGCTACTTGATGGTAAAGCAGTGTCAGAGCAGTGGGAGGCATTCAAGGGGAAGATCCTGAGGGTACAGAGCAAGTATGTTCCCTTTAAAAAAAAGGGTGGGGCTAACAAATCTAGAGCACCATGGATGTCAAGTGACATACAGAGTAAGATTTTAAAAAAGGGAAGCTTATGACAGATACCGGGAACTCAACACTGCAGAAACTCAAGAGGAATATAAGAAGTGCAGGGATGCAATTAAAAAAGATATCAGGAAAGCAAAGAGAGAGCATGAAAGAATGTTGGCAAGTAAAATCAGGGATGTTTTATAAATACATTAAGAGCAAGAGATCTAAAGAAAGAGTGGGGCCTATTAGAGACCATAAAGGAAATCTGTGTGTGGAGGCGGAGGACGTGGGTAGGATTCTTAATGAATACTTTGTATCTGTTTCCACAAAAGAGAGGGGCGATGCAGACTTTGCAGTGAGGGAGGAGTGTGAAAAATTAGATGAGATAAACATAGTGAGAGAGGAAGTATTAAAGGGATTAGCAGTTTTGAAAGTGGATAAATCCCCAGACCCAGATGAAATGTATTCCAGGCTGTTATGAGAAGCAAAAGAGGAAATAGCAGATGCTCTGACCATCATTTTCCAGTCCTCTCTAGCTACAGGTGCCAGAGGACTGGAGGACTGCTAATGTTGTACCTTTGTTTAAAAAGGGAGAAAGGGATAGACCGAGTAATTACAGGCTAGTCAGCCTAACTTCGCTGGTGGGAAAATTATTGGAAAAAATCCTGAGGGACAGGATAAATCTTCATTTGGAAAGATATGGATTAATCAAGGACAGTCAGCATGGATTTGTTAAGGGAAGGTCGTGTCTCACTAACTTGATTGAATTTTACGAGGAGGGAACCAGGATGGTCGATGAAGGCAAAGCTTATGATGTAGTGCATATGGATTTTAGCAAAGCTTTTGATAAGGTCCCACATGGCAGACTGGTCACAAAAGTAATAGCCCATGGGATCCAGGGAAAAGTGGCAAGTTGGATCCAAAATTGTCTCAGAAGCAGGAAGCAGAGGGTAATGGTTGATGGGTATTTTTGTGACTGGAAGGCTGTATCCAGTGGGGTTCTGCAGGGCTCAGGGCTGGATCCCTTGCTTTTTGTGATATATATCAATGACTTGGACTTAAATGTTGGGGGTATGATTCAGAAGTTTGCAGATGACATTAAAATATGCTGTGTGGTTGATAATGAAAAAGAAAGCTGTGGACTGCAGGAAGACATCAATGTACTGGTCAGATGGGCAGAACAGTGGCAAATGGAATTCAATTCTGGATAAGTGTGAGGTAATGCATTTGGGGAGGTCTAACAAGGCAAGGGAATACACATTAAATGCTAGGACACTGAAATATGTAGAGGAACAAAGGGACCTTGGAGTGCAGGTCCACAGATCCCTGAAGATAGCAGGCCAGGTAGATAAGATGGTTAAGAAGGCATATGGAATACTTGCCTTTATAAGTCGAGGCATGGAATACAAGAGCAAGGAGGTTATGCTTGAACTGTATAAAACATGGTTAAGCCGCAGCTGGAGTACTGTGTGCAGTTCTGGTCACCACATTACAGGAACGATGTGATTGCACGGAAAGAGTGCAGAGGAGATTTGCAAGAATGTTGCCTGGACTGGAGAATTTTGGCTATGAGAAAAGATCGGAGATGCTGGGTCTGTTTTCTTTGGAACAGAGGCGGGGGAAGGGAGATCTGATTTAGGTGTATAAAATTATGAGGGGCCTGGATAGAGTGGATAGGAAGGATCAGCTTGCCTTGGCAGAAGGGTCAACAACCAGGGGGCATAGATTTAAAATAATTGGGGAGGTTTAGAGGAGATATGAGGGGAACTATCTTCACCTAGAGTGTGGTGGGGGTCTGGAACTCACTGCCTGAAAGGGTGGTAGAGGCAGAAACCATCACCACATTTAAAAGATATTTGGATGTGCACTTAAAGTGCCGTAACCTACAAGGCTACGGACCTAGAGCTGGAAAATGGGATAAGGCTGGCGCAGACACGATGGGCCGAAATGACCATTATCCATGCTGTAAACCTCTATGATTCTATGATTCTATGATAAACCTCTCAGCCTCTCTACCTCTCTACCTATCTCTCCTCCTTTAAGATGCACCTCTTTGACCAGGTTTTTGGTCACTTGACCTAATATCTCCTTCTGTGGCTCAGTGTCAAATGTTGTCTGTTAACGCTCCTGTGAAGCGCCTTGGGTCGTTTTGCTACGTTAAAGGCACTATGATGTAGTTGTTGGAACCTATCAACAGATAAAAAGCTGTATTTACCTGGTTTATGGAAATGTGATAATTTGAAAATGCATTGTTAGATGGTATTTGGTTCAATTGATTGTGATTCTTGGAATATAGATGGTTGCAGCTATAAGAGCATTTATGTGCCTTTTCACCTATTGCATCTCTAAGATTAGCAGATTATGCTCATTAGTTTCTGGGTGACCACATGCCTTGTGGCTGAGATGTTGAGACACCAGTGAGCACCACATGGATTTCCCCTCCCTGACAGCAACCACCCTTAGAAAAAAGGGTGCAGTTTCTCGCAAGGGATCACATGCACCACCACCGTATAGCAGTGGATCATGCTGCATTATTGACCACATTTAGACCATTTTAGTATTGATAGGTCCGTCACTTTGTACTTGATAAACACAATAAACTCAAATCTGTCCTTCAGGCATCTACCAGCTAATCCAATGTAGGTGGTTGGGATATTTTTTGCAACGTAGTGAATGACATTGCTGGAAACGCATACAAATTGATGAGTGATATGCAAAGTGCCTGAGGTGCCTTTTATGCTGGTCCTTGGGGGGAGTGCAATTTGCATATGAAACAGCAGGCAGGAAGGTGTTTCCTCATAGGTCAAAAATTTAACATACTAGAGATACAACCCTAAATGCAATGCAGCATTGGCAGCACTCTAAATCCTGGGACATGCCTAATGAACTGCTATGCTAATTTATCTGGTATTCAATATTCTGCAATATTAAAATATTCTGATCACCTCCTGCAAGGATTTAAGAGTGACATTTAAGAACAAATTAGATAAACACAAGAAAAAGGAAAATATTAAAGGGTACAGGAAAAGAACAGGAAAGTGGGATTCGAGTGGATGGGGCTGAAATTGCCCTTTTCAAAAAGAGCCGTGACCTGCTCAGAGGAGGCCACGAGTTGATAAGGACTCACCGCTCAGTGGGCGCAGAGGGGCTGCCATTTTATACATTGCCCTCCTTTATTTTTAGAGCAGTGCATGAGACCGCCCCACCTGTTTTCCTGCCGCGTCGGGCACACGCTGACCCCTTACTGACTGGCGGCGACCCGCTTTCCGACCCCCGCTGGAAATTGCCCCATGCGGAATTGCCCCGTGGGAGCAGCACCACCGCCAGTCGGTGCCACTGACAACTTTCCCCGGTGGGGAGCTGTCTGTGGCTGACGGCGTATCCACCCTGAAAGGGGTGGTCACGCTGCCGGCGACTCCATTTTATTTTTCGGCTGACTGCCAGGTCAGGCCGACAGTTATGCCCCCGGGTTCGGCTGGGCTGCCAACAGGCAGCCTAGCACCCCCTCTTGGGTGCCAGGCTGCTGGCCCGGCCAAAACCCTTCCTGGTGGCCCAGTGTTTGCCACTAAAGCGGCTGCAGAGTTCACAGTTGGCCTCTCCTTTAACTGAAGGAGTGGGACGTTTTGACGCGTCAGCGCGATGACGTCATCAGCGCGGCGCTGATGCCTTGCAGCGCTGACCATTCCAACCCACTCCCACTTCTGCCCCACTGATGACGGGCGCTCCAACCCGTCTGCACTTCTGCCCGTCTTCTGACACCAACATCGCTCCAATCGGAAACAAGAAACAAAGTGCTGAAAATCACCAGATTGTCCGCCCCATGCATTGAGGTGGATGGAATACTTAAAAATCGGTAGGTGCGCACCGTTTTGGGCGGAGGGCAATTTTGGCCCCGATAGCTCTGATATGCAGCTAGCTATTCCACAGGCACAATGGACCAAATCCTTTTGTCTTGTACTGAAATTAGGGCTAGAAATTCATCTAATTACCGCCACTCCGTAGTGCCATGAAATGGCGAAAAAACTGGTGACGGGTCCTGTGGTGGCCGCCATTTTCCTCCCTCTCGTTGCGCTGCCGCTACTTGTCAACACCCTGGAAAAAAATGGCTAACTTAACGTCACCACTCCAAACTTCGACCCTGGCACTGAATTCAGCACTGGGTCCTAAGCAGGCCAGGTTAACCTAAAGTGCAAGTAAGTTGACAGTGGTGATGTCTGGACCTCTTAAAGTGCCACACACATCTTTCAGGTGAGTTTGGATTTCATTTTATGGACTGTTTTTTAAAATTTTATTGCAGTAGTGGCTTGCTGCAATAGATATTAAAAGATTTTTAAGTGTGTAGGGAGTGCTGCTGGATGCTTACAAGGCCTCAGATGGTAAAGGAAGGCCTCTGAGAAGACAGAAAATGTTGTAAATACTCAGCAGGTCCAGCAACATCCATGGGGAGAGAAACAGAGTTCACGTCTTGGGTTGAGATGCTGCCTGACCACCTGTAAATTTCACATTTACAGCATCTGCTCACAGAGGGGAGAGGAGGACACAGAAGAGGAGGAAGCCGAAGGAAGGATGCAAGCCAGACAGTCCCTTTTGGCTGGGATATCTGAGATGGAATCATCTGCCTGCGGTATCAGTGACCACAACCCCAATCCCCTTTCAACATTAGTCCCACACCTTACCTTCCCTTTGTTACCGACTATCATGGCGTCCTATTGGCCACAATGCTGAAATAACAGCCACCACAAAGCAAACTTTCCAATCCAACTTTATGCATCTATCCATCCAATATGACATCAAGAAATCAACTCATCACCCTTATGCATTCTCTTAGTGACTGTCTTGTGTGGGCTTTTACCTATCCTATTGATGGCACACAGTGCTACCCCAGTGGCTGTAGCATGGCTGGCGGAAGGCTGCTGACTTTCAGTGGGGGACACTGCAAATGGCCATGTTGGTCGACCTTGAGGAGCTGGTAGCTGGGTGCATCAAATCAAATGATGTTGTTGTGTTGATTTCTACTTCTTTGTCTTCTTCCTGGCCAACCACTAGCTGGGCAGGCTGCATTTCTTGGGTGTGTGAAATGAGGAAAGCACAAGGGTGGCCTTGTGACAAGAGGGCGGGAAAGCATGAGGTGCTTGACAGCAGGAGGATAACGTATGAGGATACCAGCATTTTTATCCTTTTAGCCCCGCCGCTGGTCAAGGGCTCAGCCATGCCCCTGCCAAGAATAGCCTGCACCGTCTCCTCCAAGGGGGTGAGTTGAGGGTAGGAATGGGAGATGTGCCTCGTGATTGGTGCAGATTGTTGATAGGTGAGTAATTGCGGGTGAGGATCATGCATTGATCATTGGTAGGAGGCGGCTTTTGAAGATGCATTAATAGATCTTGACCAGTGGTCTGAGGAGATGAAACTTTTTTGGGCACTGGAGCCAGATGGTGGGGGCATCACTGCTGGCAATGACGGCCTCGGTGATGTAGTCCCACAACCTTATTTCTGGAGGGCCTCCTGACCCTGTGGATAGAGGACCTGTCTTACAGTATTGACCTCCTGCACAAAGCTGGAGTGCTGCATGCAAGACCCTGGGTGCCCCTTTCCTGGCTTGCTGAGCCATTTGTGTTAGTGCTGAAGCAGTTTTCCCATTTTTTGAGGTTCGGAAGGGAATTCAGCTTTAAGAGCTGAATAATCACATTCGGGATTTCCTTTAAATGTTACATTTTTTGACCGGCATTTTTGTCACTGCATTTTAATTTGTATGAGTTCTGAGTGTATTTCCCCCATTAATTCATAGCCCTTTTGACTGCCCACAATTCCTTGCGAGCTCCACAGCCTTGCTCCCAGAAGTTGTGCGAAGCTCGAACGCGACTTCAGGATGGGAACTTGGAGCTCTCCACTAACGCCACCAGTAGGGCATTGCACGGAAGGTTAGCGCTGTGCCACCAATCTGTAGCTCTCCAGGCAAATTTATTCTCGTTATCGTTGCGCCCATTTACAGCGGCCGTTAACTCCAGTTGCCGGTGACACCAGCAACTTTCATGGCAAACACGAATTTCTAGGCATATGATTCTAAAGAATTTACCTTCAGGATGAGGGCACAAGATTTAGGTAGGTAATCCCATCACAGAGTAGAATTAATCTGCAATGCAGCTCTCTCAATCTTACTGAGCATAGATCCAAAAAAAGACCCAATACAAACCATTATATGAAGATCTCTATCCCAATAAATATCCACTCTATGAATTACCAGTTGTTTTTGCACAGTTATCAACTAAATATTTTATAGTCTTTTCCAATGATTCTAGTGTTGGTACTGAAATGTTGTCTATAGTTTTGTGGGAGCGAATGCTTTATCTTCTTGGCCTTTCTTTTGATGAGCAAAATAATACACATACAGCACTTTTAAATGAATACATGATATGTTATTAATGGTATGTTGTCATAGGTCTCTCATGGAGAAAGTGGCTACACTAACAATGATAAACTATAACAATGAAGGGGTTTAGTTTAATTGTTCATATTAAGAAATTTGTGTCAGAATTCTGTTCTCTCTGATTTTGTACAAGGAATTAATTTAAGTATTGAGTTGTGCTTATTTTAATGTGCCCCAATTTGCTGATACCATTGAATCTGTTGGGCTATCTGTGGTATCATATTTTTTAAGTTTGGTGTTGAGGCAGTATTATAATTTCTTCCTTTCAAAGCCGGGAATTCTCAGTGCCTTTGAGCTAATTTGTTAAGATGCCTAAGTATACATCTGGTACTTGTTAATGCTAATTATGAAATAATGGCATAGTAGAGCTATAAGCATATTATGCTCACTATGAGGATTTCTAAATTGTATCCCAAATTATATGTACTATAGCTCTGTAAACTTCGCAGATGAAATTTTAAAGATTATGAATTTGTGAACCAGATTTGTCTGAATCAGTAGTGAAAGAAAATTAGCAGACAATAAAAAGAAGAGAAGGAATGAAAGTGAAAAAAAAAGCACACAAAATCCCTTGCTTCAGGTTTTAAAATGGGACCCTTGACTTTGGTGGATCCCCATTTGGTTTGACCTCTAACATTACATTCTTGAGACTCATCTGTCTTAGCCACTTTACACTGTTTATTCTGGTTGTATTTCGGGATGGCCGTGTAACCTTGCAGACTTATTTCTAAGGTTAATAACCTTAGAACTGACAAAAAAATAGAAACCAGTCCTACACTGTGAAGTAGTTGGCTACCATGCTAGAAAAGTGAACAGACAAGCTGGCTATATATCATTACCATGTAAAGACTCTCTGGGGGTAATTTTGACTTTGCGTGATAGTGTAAAATGGGTAATATCGATTCAGCCGCCCGTTATACATCTCTCCCGATTTTCATTTCTATTGAAGTCAGACTGACAAATTATTTCAATTAGATAGGATGGGGGGACCAAGGGTCATGTGTACGAATTACGCAAGGGACGAACTAGGTTAGATATCAGGTGGTTCTTCTTTTCCAAGACCTATGGAACAAGCTGCCAGCTTGTGCGGTCAGTGCTGATTCACTGGATACCTTCAAGAGCGAGCTGGTTTGGTCCCTGATTGGGGCAAGAACGCATCATACAAGAGGTAGGTATCAAATGACATAAGTCATGATTGATATAGTCTCCTGGATTAGTTATGGTCGCCTAGAGGGATCAGAGAGGAATTTTTCAGATTTTTGTTTCCCTAATTGGCCTTGCGTTTTTGTTCTGGTTTTTCGTCTTTCCCAGGTGACTACATGGCAGCTTTGGGGTAACATGATGCACAAGTATCACAACTGTATGGGACGGGCTAGATGGACCAGATAGTCTTTTCTTGTCTGACACTTTCATATGTTCATACTTCCCATGATGCAAAGCAGAGACAAAAGGAATAAAGATCTCTAATGCCAGGTCCCTGTCCCCCATTCCCCCCACCCCCTGTGTACTTCTAAGGAATGTTCCAAAGAACGTGGTTGGGTAGGGCACTTCAGCCTGGACCAGCGGAAGCATGTAAATATTAAGACAATAAGGCAGGAATTATTGTAAAATGCCTGTGCCCCATTTTCCTGGTGGAGGCCCAAAATGGAACAAGCCTCACTGAAAGTAGATATTGGAGATTGCACCCAGTGACTTCAAATTGGAGTATTTGAGATGGGTCTGCCTTGTCAAATCTCCCAAGTCTATCAGGAGGATGACTGGGACTTGAGTCTTCTGGCTTCTGTTTTTGGATAGCAGTCAGTGGTTATTATCAGTAATGCAAGCCTCTCAGATGTACAGCAGCAGTAGAGTGTCTTCCCTTGTTTTGGGGTGCAAGTCCATTCAAGGTGCCTGTCTGCATGGGGAGAATATTGGGGCCATGATAATTGTCTGTAGGTTCAGATCAAGTCACGAAGAGAACACTTAAGGTGCGCTCCGCCAAGCTTGCACCCGGGTGGAGGGGTTATTGTCCTTAACATGTTTGAGTCTTAGCTAGAGTTAAGATTGACACTATCGTTCCCTATTGAAATTTAAAGTGGGGACTAAAGTCCAGGTGTTGCTTTTTCCAGTCAGGTTTTTTGATCTTTAGAATAACCAAGAAGCTTGGAATTAAATTAGTGGCCCTTTGAAGGGCAAAGGGTATTTCGTTTGTAGATTGCAAACCATATAAATTACATATAGAAATGATTTCAGTTGCTGGAGACTGTCAATGTATGTGAGCTTATAGACAATTGCATTACATGCTAAATGATCAAACCATCAAGAAGGCTTTGCTCTTGGAGTCCAAACTATACATTGCCTAAAGCATCAACAAGTCCTGGGTAAGAGAGCGGACATGTGAGGAATCAGAGCTGGGATAAAGGGGTGCGGCAGGCCCGAGAGTAGAGACATTGGACCTGAGCGAGACCGGAGCTGGGATAAAGGGGCACGGCAGGCCCGAGAGCAGAGACAGTGTGAGCTGAGTGAGACCAAGGCTGGGATAAAGGGGCAACTCAAAAAAGTAGAATTTGAAAGAGTGACCTCAGAGTAAAAAAACCTAAAGAGACGTCAGCGCAAGGGAAAGAGCTGATTGGTGAGTGTTTTTTTTTAAGTTTTAACTTTATTTCTTCTAAGTTAGTTCTTACTCTAGTAAATAGAGGCATGGCAGGGCAGCTCAGTCTCATGTAGTGCGCATCTTGTGCTATATGGGAACTCCAGGACACTTCCCATGTCTTAGACAACCACATGTGCAGGAAATATCATCAGCTGGAAGAGCTCGAGCTCAGGGTCTCAGAGTTTGATCAGTAGCTGGAGTCACTGCAGTGCATCCGTGAGGCTGAGAGCTTCGTAGATAGTACGTTTCAGGAGATGGTCACACCGCAGCTTAAGAGTATTCAGGCAGAGAGGAAATGGGTGACTTCCAGACAGAAGAGGAGGACCGGGCAGGTAGTCCCCTGAGTGCATCTCGCTTTCCAATCAGTATTCTGTTCTGAGTATTGGTGAGAGCGATGGTTCCTCTGGGGAGTATAGCCAGAGCCAAGTCCACAGGTGGCTCAGCTGTATAGAGGGGGAGGAAGAAAGGTGGTAGGGGATTCGATAGTTAGGGGATAAGACCGGCATTTCTGCGGCTGCAGACGTGACTCCAGGATGGCATGTTGCCTCCTTGGTGCCAGGGTTAAGGATGTCTCTGAGCGGCTGCAGGACATTCTGAAGAGGAATGGTGAACAGCCAGAGGTCATGGTCTATATTGGTATCAATAACATTGGTAGAAAAAGGGAGGATAGGAGGATAATAGAAGGGTAGAGCAGATGAATGCGTGGCTGGAGAGATGGTGCAGGTTGGAGGGCTTCAGATACCTGGGGCACTGGGACTGGTTCTGTGGGAAGTGGGACCTGTACAGGCTGGACGGGTTGCCCCTCAACAGGGCTGGAACCAATATCCTAGTGGGGAGGTTTGCTAGTGCTGTTGCTAATTTGGCAGGGTGATATAACATTAGAAAGGGGAAATAAAGTGCTTAAAGGATTGGGAGAGGCAGAGAGCACCAAAGTAAGAAATAGTAAGGTATTAGGTGGGGTCAAACTAAGAGAGAATACAGGATGGTCTAAGATGGGTTTACAGTGTATGTATGTGAATGCACAAAGTACAGTAAACAAGGTAAGTGAGTAGCAGGCACAAATAACCTCATGGGAATATGATGTTGTGGCAATAACAGACCTGGCTCAAAAAAGGGCAGGATTGGGTATTAAATATTCCTGATTATAAAGTGGTCAGGAAAGACAGGGAAGGAAGGATAGGAGATGGGGTGGCAGGATTGCTTAAGGAGAATGTTACAGTGCTGGAAAGGGAGGATGTCCTGGAGGGGTCAAGGACAGAATCTATATGGCTAGAGTTAAGAAATAATATAAGTGCCATTGCACCACTAGATGTATTCTATAGACCACCAAATAGTGGGAAAAATATGGTGGAGCAAATTTGCAGTGAAATTACGGAGAGGTGCAAGAACTCTAGAGTAGTAACAGTGGGGGAATTCAAGGGGCTGAAATTGCCCCGCATCCCGTTTGGGGTGCACAATATGAATTAAATGAATATTTAGCGCCCAGCGAGGTGGGCCGCTAAATGTCGCTGAATTGGGGGCTTTGTGCGGGGCGGTATTGGTGGCGTGATTTGCCTCCACGGGGCGGTAGCGCGGCGTTAGCGGGGTGTGAGGCTCAGCATCGTGCTGACACGTCACAATGTCCCACCCCTTCTTTTAAAGGGGAGGGCCGCTGCAAACTCTGCAGCTGCTTTCTTGGCGCCCACTGTCGGGCGACAAAAAAAGTCGTCCAACAAAAAAAGATGGCGGCTGTGGCAAGAAACCCTCCCCTTTAAGGGCGGCTGGGGTGCCTCAGCCTTGACAGCTTCGCCGCACATCAATCTCGCATTCCTCAGGGGCAATTTACCCCACGTGGCGCGAGGCGATAAACTGTCGGCACGCACGTCGGTGACATCATCACGGTGTGCGCCCCCACCCGGGCTGAAAAGTATGGGGCGCAGTGCAAACCCGTTTTCGCCCGCAGCATCTCGGGGACAATTCCGGGCGGGTCTCTTCCACCGCCCGCCCTCGGGCAATAAATCATTGGTGCCCCATTAGCGTCTCCTAGAGGCGCTAAAGTGGCTATAAAAAGGGGCAATTTTGACCCCCAACTATCCTAATATCGACTGGGATCGTAACAGTGTTAAGGACAGAGAAGGGGAAGAATGTGTTCAAAGAAACTTTCTTGATCAGTATGTTTCCGGCCAGAGGAGGGAGAAGGCATTGATGGATCTGGATCTGGGGAGTGAGGTGTCAGAAGGTGACATTTAGAGAACAGTGATCATATAATCATAAGGTTTAGATTCTCTGTGGAAAAGGGCAGGGAGCAATCTAGAGTAAAAATGTTTAACTGGGGGAAGGCCAATTTCAGTGGGATGAGAATGGATCTGACCTGCGTAAACTGGAATCAAAGGTTGGCAGGCAAAACTTTAATGGAACAATGGGCTGCCTTTAAAGAGGAAATAGTTTGGGTACAGTTGAGGTACATTCCCACTAGAGGGAAAGGTAGGGCAATTAAAGTCAGGGCTCCCTGGATGATGAAGCAGATAGAGGATATGACAAAACAAAAAAAGAGCCCGTATGACATATATCAGGTTGCAAATACATCTGAGAATCAGGCTATGTATAAAAAGGACAGAGGAGAAATGAAAAGGATAATAAGAGGGCAAAGAGAGGGTATGAGAATAGAATGGCAGCCAACATAAAAGTTAATCCAAAAGAATTCTATAGGCATATAAATAGTAAAAGAGTAGTAAGAGGAGGGGTGGGGCTGATTAGAGACCAAAAAGGAGACCTAAGCATGGCGGCAGAGGATACGGCTGAGGTATTAAATGAGTGATTTGCATCTGTCTTCACCAAGGAAGAGGTTGCTGGCATAGACATAGTGAAGGAGGAGGTAGTGGAGACACTTGATAGAATAAAGATTGATAAAGAAGAGGTATTAGAAAACTGGCTGTACTTAAAGTAAATAAATCACCAGGAGCGGATGGGATGCATCCTAGGATGCTGAGGGAATTGAGGGCGGAAATCGCAGAGGTACTGGCCATAATTTTCCAATCCTCCATAAATACGGGAATGGTGCCAGAGGGCAGGAGAATTGCAAATGTTACACCATTGTTCAAAAAAGGGTGTAAAGATAATCCCAGCAACTGCATGCCGGTCAGTTTAACCTCAGTAGTGGGGAAGCTTTTAGAAACAATATTCAGGGACAAAATTAACAGTCACTTGGATAGGGGTGGATTAATTAAGGAAAGCCAGCACGGATTTGTTAAAGGCAAATCGTATTTAACCAACTTGATCGAGTTTTTTGATGAGGTTGATGAGGGTAATGCAGTTGACGTAGTGTACATGGATTTCCAAAAGGCGCTCGACAAAGTGCCACATAATAGGCTTGCCAGAAAAGTTGAAGCCCATGGAATAAAAAGGACAGGGGTAGCATGGATACGAAATCGGCTTAGTGACAGGACACAGAGTAATGGTGAATGGTTGTTTTTCGGACTGGAGGGAGGTATACAGTGGAGGTATACAGTCGGTTCTAGGATCACTGCTTTCCTTGATATATACAAATGATTTTGACGTGGGTGCACAGGGCACAATTTCAAAGTTCGCAGATAACACAAAACTTGGAAGTATAGTCAATAGTGAGGAGGATAGCGATAGACTTCAGGAAGACTTAGACAGACTGATGAAATGGGAGGACATGTGGCAGATGATATATAACACAGAAAAGTGTGAAGTGATACATTTTGGTAGAAAGAATGAGGAAAGGACATTGGGCCCAAGTTTCGAGCCGCGCTTAGGACAGCGCAGTCCCGACCTGGACGCCCGTTTTTCACGCCACAAAGTGCGCCTAAAAAAACCCTCCAGATTCTCCACCTCCCTGCAGGTCTTCTGGCCCTCGGCGCAGCGCAGCACGAGCTGTAGGGGGCGGAGCTAGGTCCCTGCACTGAAAACAGTGCCGGGACCTCTGCACATGCGCGGTACAGTGGGTACGCAAGTGCAGTAGCTCCAGGCACCCGAAACTGTGTGGGAGGGGCCCGAAGCACGCAGCTCCGAGCCCTGGCCGAATGGCCTCACTGGGGCTGCGTGAATAAGGCTCCTCCCACGGCCAGCTCCTGCTTCCTCCCGACCCGACTCGACTCCCGCTTCCTGCCTCCGGACCGGACCCGACACCGACCTGACTCCCACTTCCCCCCCCCCCCCCAATTGGACCCGACACCGACCCGACTCCCGCTTCCCCCACCCCCACCCCGCCCCGGACCGGACCCGACCCGACTCCAGCTTCCCCCACCACCCCCCGCCTCCGGACCCGACCCGACCTGACTCCCGCTTTCCCCCCCCCCCGCCCCCGGACCGTACCCGACTCCCGTTTCCCACCCCCACCGTCCCCCCCCCACCGCCTCCGAACCAGACCCGACGCGACTCCCGCTTCCCCCCACCCCCCCCGCCTCCAGACCCGACCCGACTCCCGCTTCCCCCCCTCCCCCCCGCCTCCGGACCCGACCCGACTCCCGCTTCCCCCCCCGCCCGGACTGGATCCGATCTGACCTCCCTCCCCCCGACCTGACCTCCCTCTCCCTCCTTCCCCCCGACCCGACCCGAACCGAACCTCCCTCCCTCCCACCACACCCCCGACCCGACCCAACGCCACCTACCTGCAAATCTGGTGCTGGGGGCGGGCCCTGCCCGAAGTCTCGGGCCCGGCCCGCTCAGCCTCCTTCCCCCTTCTCCTTCCCCCCCACCCCTCCAATCTCCTACCGCCCCCAATCTCCTCCCCCCCATCTCCTTCACCCCCCATCTCCTTCCCCCCATCTCCTTCCCCCCATCTCCTTCCCCCCATCTCCTTCCCCCCATCTCCTTCCCCCCATCTCCTTCCCCCCCATCTCCTTCCCCTCCCCCCATCTCCTTCCCCCCATCTCCTTTCCCCCCATCTCCTTTCTCCCCCTTCTCCCCTTTATCCCCATTCTCCCCCCCTCCCCCTTCTCCCCCCCTCCCCATTCCCCCCCTTCTCCCCATCCCTCCCCTTCTCCCCCTTCCCTCCCCCTTCTCCCCCTTCCCTCCCTCTGCTCCCCCTCTCTCTCCCTCTTCCCCCCTCCTCCCCCTCCCCTCGCTGCCAGAAACACAGACACTGACAGACAGAGAATGAGAGACACACACAGACAGACAGAGAGATAGAGACACTGACAGAGACACACTGCGGGGGGGGGGGGGGCATCCCAGCACGCTGTTGGAGGGCTCCCGGTGCTGCAGTCGGTAAGTAGAAAATGTTTTATTTATTGATTTAAAAAAAAATGATTTCTTATTCATTTTTTTGGATTGATTTATTGGTTGATTTATTGATGTATTTATCATTTATTATTGATGATGGCTATTTATTTGTAAAACTGAAGTGTTTAATGTTTGTAAACTTCCCTTTAAACCCCCCCCCCCCATTCCCTACGCCTGATTTGTATCCTACGCCTGATTTTCTAAAGTGTAGACAAGGTTTTTTCGAGCCTACAAAAATCTTCACTTACTCCATTCTAAGTTAGCTTGGAGTAAGTTTTCACTGACGAAACTTTGAAAACAGGTGTAAGTGGCCGGACACGCCCCCTTTTGAAAAAAAAATTCTGTTCCAAAGTGAAACTGTTCTAACTGTCTCGAACTGGAGCAAACTAACTCGAACTGGAGCAAACTAAATGACGAGAATTCCGATTTCTAAGATACTCTGTTCTACACGAGTTGCTCCTAAAAATCAGGAGCAAATCATGTGGAAACTTGGGGCCATATAAACTAAATGGCACAATCCTAAAGGGGGTATGTGTGCATAAATCGTTGAAGATGGCAGGGCAGGTTGAGAAGGCAGTTAAAAAGGCTTACGGGATTCTGGGCTTCATAAATAGAGGTACAGGTTGAACCTTCCTTATCCAGAACTCCCTTACCCGGAACCACCCCTCGTCCAGAACCATTCCCGGCCATCGGGTGGCGCATGCACAGAACTCAGACATGAACAAATTGAACAAATTGAAACCCTTCCTCGCTGCCAACTCCCACAATCGCTGGCCTGACCTCGCGATCCACTGCCCCCCCCAAGCCATGATCTCTCCGCTGCACTCCCAACCCCAAGCCAGCCAGCCCCAATATCCCCTTGCTCAGTACCTGTACCATCCAATTTAATGTGACCACCCCTCGTCCGGAAAAATCCCTGATCCAAAACAGGCTAGGTCCCAAGGATAAGGGAGGTTCAACCTGTATAGAGTACAAAAGTGTGGAAATTATGATGAACCTGTATAAAACACTGGTTCTGCTCCAACTGGAGTACTGTGTCCAATTCTGGGCACCACACTTTAGGAAGAATGTGAAGGCCTTAGAGAAGGTGCAGAAAAGATTCACAAGAATGATTCCAGGAATGAGGGACTTCAGTTATGTTGATAAACTGGAGAAACTGAAGTTGTTTTCCTTGCAGCAGAGAAGATTGAGTGGAAATTTGCTAAAGGTGTTCAAAATCATGAGGGGTCTGGACAGAGTAGATAGACAGAAACTGTTCCCATTGACAGATGGACAAAGGACACAGATTTAAGGTGATTGACAAAAGAACCAAAGGCGATGTAAGAAAAAACTTTTTCACGCAGCTAGTGATTGAGTTCTAGAATGCACTGCCTGGAAGGGTGGTGGAGGCAGACTCAATCTTATCTTTCAAAAGGGAGTTGGATAAGTATCTGAAGGAAAAAAAATTGCAGGGGTACGGGGAAAGGGCGGGGTAGTGGGACTAGCTGAGAGTCAGCATGGGCTCGACGGGCCGAATGGCCCTCTTTCGTACTGTAACCTCTCTCGGATTCTATGATTCCAACAGTGACTTGCTGATTTGCATGGAATGCAAACAATGCCGATCATTGGGCTCAAAATTGGCCCACCCCTTTTCTCGGTTGTCCTGCAGCGTGGCCAGTCGAGTCGGGGGCGGAGCCAGCGTCCTGCGCTGAAAACAGTGCTGGGACATCTGCACATGCGCATTGGAGTCCGTGCATGCGCAGTAGTGCCGAAATTTGGCAATCGGCCATTTTTAAAGGGATACTTAGCTGCTTGAGTTTTGGTGCCAGAGAAAGTGCTGTGAAACGAAATCAACTGCTGGAATCAAGAAGCAGTGAGTGCTCTGTGTTAATATCAGTGCTGCATGCCTGCAAAAGTTCCAGAAGGAGTGCTGTATTTCTGAAAATCATTGCTGCATGCAAAATAAGGACTGTGTGTTTGGAAAATCCACTGTGTGTCTAAGAGCATTGGAAAAGTACTGTGAGTGTCACTACAGCAATGCAACAACGTGCACCAAGAACGAAGAATTCCTTGCATGACAAAGTGGAGATACTAGTTAATGTCATTGAGAACAGATGGCAAAAGCTGGATACCAGCAACAGAGGTCGCACAAAAGTTCCACCCAAAGAAATGAAGAAACGCTGGAACCAAGTTGCAGAAGATTACTGTGCAATGGTGACCACCATGAGATCTGGAGGCCAGTGTAAAAAGAAGTGGCAGGACCTTGGTCAAGTAGTTAGTGTAAGTAATATTTTCATTTATTCAATGCAATTGCAATTGTAAATGTGGCCATCTGTATGTCCCAACCAACAGAGAGACACCAACTCTAAAAAGTTATATTTTCATCTTTGCAGAGGAAAGTGGCACACAACAAAAGAGAGAGAACTCGAACAGGAGGAGGCCTGGCAAATCTGCATCTACTGACACCCTTGGAGAGAGGGTCGCTGCTTTGATGGGTCTTACCTGGAGAAAAACAATTAGTACTGTACAAGCTGGGCTCACATGCGAGGGAGAGGGTAAGCCCTGAAAATTCATCGTGGCCCTTCAAATCAACCTTCTGCCTGGCCTGTTATGTGTGAGCCTACTCATGGCACCCATTCTGCCCCCTCCTGTGCTGCTAATTGTTCTGTTATATTTTGCAGAACCTGATGCCAATCATGAAGATCCAGAAGAAGATTCAAACGCGTACAAGCCTAACCCTGCAGACCAACATGGGATTGTGAGGGGTGGGGGGTGCGGCTGGTGGGAGGCGGAACGGATGGAGATGGATGAAGGGGACAATGTTGTACTGACTATGGATGAAGCCATGTTAATGGACTTGGCGTTGGCAACCCCTTCCATGAGTTCTGGTGTGACATTCCTTGGTTTCAGCCAATCCATGATTAGTGGTTTCACTTCTGACATTCCATGGTTTCACAGCGTCCGAGGTTGAGGGTCCCAGTGGTGGTGGAACGCAGCATGGAACACCCAGGGCCCCACCGTCCCAGCCTGCACCTCCCACTGGGGGGTGCCACAAGGCAGACGCAGGGTGAGGGGAAGGAGAAATCGACCACGCTCTCCTGAGATGCAGGATGCAACGGATGTGGTTCAAATGATGGCATTGAGTGCGGAGAGCATTGACCTTACCCGATCACTCCTGGACACCATGCAAGTGATGGTGAGTGATGAGGTCGCGGGACTGTCGGGAGAAGTAACAGTAATCGTACGGGAAATGGGAACGCTTTCCGGGAACCTCAGTGAGGGAATAGTGTCCATAAGGGAGGGAATGTCAGAGGCAGTGGAAAGGACGACACTGACAATGACACAGGCCATCAGGGAGAGCATGTGTGAGTTAGCTGCTGCAGTAAGGGCCATGCACTATTGAGAGAATCAACTGCCACTCCCACTGCAATCCCCACACCAGCCTCTGAAGAGACCCAAGCCGGGCCCTCCACATTAACACCTACCCCACCCACCCCCCAATGAAGAAGTGCACATTCATCAAGATGGGGATGAGAGATGGGTGCAGCCTTTCTTTGCTGCTGTTGTTGTTGTTGTTGATGTTACTGTTGTAACTGTTTTCAAATTGAAAGTTTTTTGTAAGTTATGTAAATTTACAACTTTATAAGTGATCTTAAAGTTTTTAAGTGATTTTAGAGTGTAAGTGTTCTCACATTTTGTAAGTTATGTAAATTTACAACTTTATAAGTGATCTTAAAGTTTTTAAGTGATTTTAGAGTATAAGTGTTTTCAAATTGAAAGTTTTTTGTAAGTTATGTAATTTACAAGTTTATAAGTGATCTTAAAGTTTTTAAGTGATCTTAATAAGTCATATTAAAGTAAAGTTTGGTACAAGAATTATTTATTACACTAAAGTTAAGTACATTGTAAACTTTTGAATAAAATATATTTTACATTAAAACTGAATCATGTTCCATTAACACAACACAACATTTAAGAACAACTCCAAAAAATAAATATGTCGATGCGGAATAGTTGTCGCTGAGCCCTCATGCATCAGTAAAGTGTTCACAGATGAGCTGCTGGCGCAAGGCTCGAGCAATTGTTAAAGGATTACGATGGCCCGCCCTCCTCCGACATCATGCTCCGGCCTCAGGCACTTGCATGGTTTCCTGATCCTCGTCATCATCCTCCTCCTCCTCCTCCTGCTCCTGCTCGTCACCTGCATCTTCCACATCATTATCATCAGCCACTTTCACCGCAGGTGGGTCCTCTTCTTCCACTATCAGCTGCTGCTGCCTCATGATGGCTAAATTATGCAGCATGCAGCACACAACAGTGAACTGACCGACAATCTCAGGGCAATATTGCAAGTAGCCTCCGGAATGGTCCAGGCATCGGAAGCGCTGTTTCAAGATGCCAATGGTCCTCTCTATGATGCTGCATGTCGTAATGTGAGACATGTTGTATTGATGGTCGGCTTCCGTCCGGGTTATATGTAGGGGCGTCATGAACCAGGTGGTGAGGCCGTACCCTTTTTCTCCCAGTAGCCAGCTCTGCCCTTCTGGCTGCTGCTCAAACATGTCAGATATAATGCTGTCACATAGGATGAATGCATCATGGGTGCTGCCAGGGTATCTTGCATCGACTGACATGATGCGCTGCATGTTGTCACACACGAGCTGCACATTAATGGACTGGAAGCTGTAGTGTATGGAGAAAGAGTCAGACTGAACACTGTGAGCTCGAAGTAACATGTGACCTTAGTCTTTTATTGCAGGTCTCCAGAGTGCCACTCCAACCTGTGAAGCACTCTTATATACCTGTGCTCCCCAGGGATTATGAGATCCCTTGGGACTCCAGGAATGAGCCCTCTGGTGGCTGTACAGAGTATATACAAGTCCAGATACATAACAACATTCCCCGCTAAAGTCAATAGTGTAACTATTTACAATGTGAGTCGATCTTGGGCCCTTCTTGCCCTGGTTCATTGTCTCCGTGTGAAGGCTGGTGTTGTTGAGTCATTTGTTGGGCCCTCGCTGGGCTGCTGTGCAGCTGGCCTTGCTGGGCTGCCTGGTGTGTTGGGCCCTGTAGGGCTGCTGTGGATGATGGGTTCTTCTTCATGGTCAACTGTGGTGTCGTTTGCCACTGGTGTGTATGTTGGGGGATCAAAAAAGGTAGGGTCCAAGGTGGATTGCTCAGGTTAGTCCGTGAATCTGAGTTTGATTTGGTCCAAATGTTTCCAGTGAATGAGTCCATTTGAAAGTTTGATCTGAAACACCCTGCTCCCCTCTTTGGCCATGACTGTGCCAGGAAGCCACTTGAGACCTTGTCCATAATTTAATACAAATACAGGATCATTGACTTCAATCACGCTTGACACATTTGAGCTATCATGGTATGCACTTTGTTGAAGCCGCCTGCTCTCTACCTGTTCCTGTAGTTCAGGGTGAACTAATGAGAGCCTTGTCTTAAGTGCTCTTTTCATGAGCAGTTCAGCAGGTGGGATCCCAGTGTGTGAGTGTGGTCTCGTGCGGTAACTAAGCAGGACTCGGGATAGGCGAGTCTGCAGTGAGCCTTCAGTTACCCTCTTCAAGCCTTGCTTGATGGTTTGCACTGCTCTCTCTGCCTGACCATTGGATGCTGGTTTAAATGGGGCAGATGTGACATGTTTGATCCCGTTACGGGTCAAGAATTCTTTGAACTCAGCACTGTAAAAAACATGGCCCGTTGTTGCTTTCCAGGACATCGGGTAAGCCAGGTGTGGCAAACATGTCCCGCAGGCTTTCAATCCACTTGGAATACGCGTTTACAACCACAAGGAACATTTTACCCAAGAACGGGCCTGCATAGTCGAAGTGTACCCTAGACCACGGTTTGGAGGTCCAAGACCATAAACTTAGTGGCGCCTCCCTGGGTACATTGCTTAACTGCGAGCATGTATTATATCTGTGAACGCAGGACTCTAAGTCCGCATCGATACCGGGCCACCACACATGGGATCTGGCTATCGCTTTCATTATTACGATGCCTGGATAGGTACTGTGGAGGTCATTGATGAAGGTGTCTCTGCCCTTCTTGGGAACCACTGCTTGATTGCCCCACAGAAGGCAGTCTGCCTGTATAGACATTTCATCTTTGTGCCGCTGGAACGGCTTTATCTCTTCCTGCATTTCCACTGGGACACTGGACCAGCTCCTGTGAAGAACACAGCTTTTATACTGAGATAATAAGGGGTCCTGGCTTGTCCAGGTTTTGATCTGCCGGGCAGTGACGGGTGAATGCTCACTCTCAAATGCTTCCATAACCATGGCTAGATCTGCGGGTTGCGCCATTTCCACCCCTGTGGTGGGCAATGGCAGCCCACTGAGAGCATCGGCACAGTTTTCTGTGCCTGTCCTGTGGTGGATGGCGTAGTTGTATGCGGACAACGTGAGCGCCCATCTCCGGATGCGGGCCAATGTGTTGGTAATTATCCCTTTGCTCTCGGAAAACAGGGATCTAAGAGGCTTATGTTCAGTTTCCAATTCAAATTTTAGCCCAAACAGGTATTGATGCATTTTCGTTACCCCATAGACACACGCTAACACTTCTTTTTCAATCATGCTGTAGGCTCTCTCAGCCTTATACAGACTCCTGGATGCATAAGCAACCGGTTGCAGTTTCCCAAAATCATTGGCTTGTTGCAATACACACCCGACGCCATATGACGATGCATCACATGCTAGTACCAAACGCTTACATGGATCATACAACACAAGCAATTTGTTTGAGCATAACAATTTTCTCGCTTTTACAAAGACATTTTCTTGGCTTTTGCCCCAAACCCATTCGCCCCCTTTTCGTAGTAAGACATGTAGTGGTTCTAGCAGCGTGCTGAGACCCGGTAAGAAGTTACCAAAGTAGTTCAAGAATCCCAGGAACGACTGCAGCTCCGTCACGTTCTGTGGCCTCGGTGCGTTCTCGATTGCCTCCGTCTTCGTGTTGGTGGGCCTGATGCCGTCCGCCGCAATCCTCCTTCCCAAGAACTCCACTTCAGGCACCAGGAAAATGCACTTC
This sequence comes from Pristiophorus japonicus, assembly GCF_044704955.1. NCBI lineage: Eukaryota > Metazoa > Chordata > Chondrichthyes > Pristiophoridae > Pristiophorus > Pristiophorus japonicus. The sequence goes on from NC_091989.1 coordinate 145,329,039, forward strand.
GAGCATTTTAACCTAAGCCCCATGCAGTTGAGCCGACTAAGAACCTCCTCCAGGTTCTGCAGATGCTCGACTGTGTTCCGACTTGTGACTAAGATGTCATCCTGGAAGACCACGGTGTGTAGGACCGACTTCAGTAAACTTTCCATGTTTCCCTGGAATATCGCCGCCGCTAATCAGATTCCAAACGGGCATCTGTTATAAACAAAAAGATCCTTGTGCGTGTTGATACAGGTGAGAGCCTTTGATGATTCCTCCAGTTCCTGCGTCATGTAGGCTGAAGTTAGATCCAACTTCATGAATGTCTTTCCTCCCGCCAGCGTTGCAAAGAGGTCGTCGGCTTTTGGAAGTGGGTATTGTTCCTGCAGGGAGAAACGATTGATAGTTGCTTTGTGATCGCCACAGATTCTGATGGTGCCATCTCCCTTGAGGACTGGGACAATAGGATTGGCCCATCCGCTGAATTCGATCCGTGAGATAATGCCCTCTCTTTGTAGCCTGTCGAGCTCGATTTCTAACCTTTCTCTCATCATGTATGGTACTGCTCTCACCTTGTGATTGATGGGTCGCGCCCCCGGAATTAGGTGGATCTGCACTTTTGCTCCTTGGAATTTCCCAATGCCTTGGGAAATTTGTTTAAGACCTGTGCACAAGAAGTGTCGTCAGCGGGCGATAGCGCTCGTATGTCATCCCAGTTCCAGTGTATCTTTCCCAGCCAGCTCCTGCTGAGCAGCATGGGACCATCGCCCGGTACCACCCAGAGTGGTAGCTTGTGCACCGCTCCATCGTAGGAGACCTTTACGGTAGCACTACCGATTACAGGAATCAGTTCTTTCGTGTAAGTTCTTAGTTTCATGCAAATTGGAGTTAAGACTGGCATTGAGGTCTTGTTGCACCACAACCTTTCGAAAGTCTTTTTGTCCATGATGGACTGGCTCGCACCCGTGTCCAGCTCCATTGACACCGGGAGTCCATTTAGTTCAAGCTTGAGCATTATCGGGGGACAATTCGTGGTGAATGTGTGCACCCCATGTACCTCTGCCTCCTCTATCAGAGGTTTTGTTTCATCATGATCCTCCGTGGATCTGTCCTCCTCTGCAAAGTGGTGGTTTGCAGGTTTAGCAGGCCTAGCAACTCACTTGCACACTCGTTGGAGGTGTCCCATTGTTCCACAGCCCTTGTAAATCCGAAGCGGCATGAATGATAATGATGATCACCCCCGCAGCGCCAACAAGGTGTTAATGGCCTTGCATTCATCATCCTTGATGGTGGACTCTGAGACATCTGCGGACGTGTAGCTGCAGGTATGTGTGACCTGCCCTGTCCGTTACAATTCGAAAACAACATCACTTTGTTCACAGTACTTGTAGCAGCACTTGTGCGCTGAGAGATTTGCTTACTATTGTCACTGGTGGCAATGAACGCCTGGCCTATCGATATGGCCTTACTCAAGGTTGGGGTCTCTACAGTCAAAAGTTTGTGAAGTATGGTTTCGTGGCCAATACCAAGTACGAAAAAGTCTCTGAGCATGTGCTCCAAATGTCCTTCAAATTCGCAATGTCCTGCAAGGCGTCTTCGCTCGGCAACATAACTTGCCACTTCCTGGCCTTCAGATCTTTTGTAGATGTAGAACTGGTACCTTGCCATCAGAATCCTTTCCTTCGGGTTCAAATGCTGTCCGACCAATGTGCACAAATCGTCATACGATTTCTCCGTGGGTTTCGCTGGAGTGAGCAGATTCTTCATGAGGCCATACGTTGGTGCCCCACAGATGGTGCAGAGGATCGCTCTACGTTTGGCAGCGCTCTCTTCCCCATCTAGCTCGTTGGCCACGAAGTATTGGTCGAGTTGCTCCACAAAAGTTTCCCAATTATCTCTCTCTGAGAATTTCTCCAGGATGCCCACTGTTCTCTGCATCTTTGGGTTCGCTAATTTATCTTGTCGCCAGTTGTAGTGTATGAAGAAAGAGTCAGACTGAACACTGAGCTCAAGTAATGTGTGACCTTGGTCTTTTATTGCAGGTCTCCAGAGTGCCTCTCCAACCTGTGAAGCACTCTTATATACCTGTGCTCCCAAGGGATTATGAGATCCCTTGGGACTCCGGGGAATGAGCCCTCTGGTGACTGTACAGAGTATATACAAGTCCAGATACATAACAGAAGCCTTTTCTATTCCTGAACAGCTCGGCATCCTCCACAGGTGCTCGCAAGGTGATGTGGGTACAATCAATGCAGCCCTGTACCTTTGGGAAGCCAGCAATCCTTGATAACCCCACAGCCCTGTCATGGATTGCTTGGGCGGTCATTGGAAACTTGACAATGTCATTCCTCCGCGCATACAGTGCAGCCATAACCTGGCGAATGGAGACATGTATTGCACATTGAGAGATGGCGCACACATCTTTAGTTGTAGCTTAAAGCGATCCTGAGGCATAGAAGGAAAGTGCAGCTGTAACCTTCACTTCAACTGACAAAGCAGTCCACCTGCCGCTTCTCAGCTGTAAATCTGGTCCCAGCAACTCACAGATCTCACGGACAACTTCTCTGCGGAAACACAGCCTTCTGACACAATCTGCATTAAGCAGGTCCAGGTACGAATGCCTGACTTGAAATTGCCGAGGTGGGTAAGGCCTCCTGCCCAGCAGCCTACGGGCTCTGATGTTCCTGATATGATGAGCTCTAATCAATTGTCTCCTACGTAGCACAATGATGCAGAACGCTCGCAAAAGGTGTGGCATTGATATTATTGCCCCCATAGTTAAAGTTAAAGTTAAACTTTCAAAGAAGGTTAAAGAACCTAAAAATGGTAGGAAAGTAGGCAGTACAGCACAAGTTTGCAGTTCTGTGTCTCTCCCCCCAAGATATGTATATGGACCACACCCAAAAGTCTTTTGTCCTCTCCCCCTCCCCCCTTGAGTCACGTGATCACTCACTCCCTCATCCTCCTCCTCCACCGCCGCCGACCCCCCCCTACCCCCACCCAGCCTGTTGCAGCCTGTCCGGTGAGTTTGCTTCCTGCAGCCTGTGTGTGCTTCGATGTCAGCAGTGCCCTGGCCGAGTGGTCTCCCGGTCGTCCCGGCCCTATCCCTGGCCGAGTGGTCTCTCGGTCGTCCCGCCCCTATCCCTGGCCGAGTGGTCTCCCGGTCGTCCCGCCCCTATCCCTGGCCGAGTGGTCTCCTGGTTGTCCCGCCCCTATCCCTGGCCGAGTGGTCTCCTGGTTGTCCCACACCTATCCCTGGCTGAGTGGTCTCCCGGTCGTCCCGCCCCTATCCCTGGCCGAGTGGTCTCCCGGTCGTCCCGCCCCTATCCCTGGCCGAGTGGTCTCCCGGTCGTCCCACCCCTATCCCTGGCCGAGTGGTCTCCTAGTTGTCCTACACCTATCCCTGGCTCAGTGGTGGGCTCCCGCACCGGCCGGCCCGCTGTTGAAGTAGCTGCTTGTGTTTTGCCCTTGCTGCAGCCTGTTGCAGCCTGTCTGGTCGGTGAGTTTGCTTCATGTAGCCTGTGTGTTCTCCGATGTCGGCAGTTCAATCGTTCCCGCCCCTATCCCTGGCCGAGTGGCCTCCCGGTGCATTGTCGTCCCGCCCCTATCCCCGGCCGAGTGGTCTCCCGGTCGTCCCGCCCCTATCCGCGGCCGAGTGGTCTCCCGGTCGTCTCGCCCCTATCCCTGGCCGAGTGGTCTCTCGGTCGTCCTGCCCCTATCCGCGGCCGAGTGGCCTCCCACACCTGCCAGATGAAAGTAGGACTTCGTTTTAGAAACATAGAAACATAGAAATTTACAGCGCAGAAGGAGGCCATTTCGGCCCATCGTGTCCGCGCCGGCCGATAAGAGCCACACGGCCCTTGATCAGCAGCCCTAAAGGTTACATATAAACCTATGAACAATGACGGAAAGGCATAGAGCACCCAGCCCAACCAATCCGCCCCACACAACTGCGACACCCCTTATACTGAAACATTCTACACTCCACCCCAACCAGAGCCATGTGATCTCCTGGGAGAGGCAAAAATCAGATAAAAACCCAGGCCAATTTAGGGAGAAAATATCTGGGAAAATTCCTCTCCGACCTATCCAGGCGATCGACACTAGTCCAGGAAATCACCCTGGTCATATTCTATTCTCTGCAGTACTTACCATTATATCTGCGCCGTCCAACAAAAAGTCATCTAGTCTAATCCCAATTACCAGCTCTAGGTCTGTAACCCTGCAAGTTATTACACTTTGAATGCCCATTCGACCATCTCTTAAAAGTGGTGAGGGTTTCTGCATCCACCACTCTTCCAAGCAGCGAGTTCCAGATCCCCACAATCCTCTGCGTAAAGAAGCCCACCCTCAAATCACCTCTAAACCTTCCACCAACCACCTTAAAACTATCCCCCCTTGTAATAGACCCCTCCACCAATGGAACTAGACCATTACTATCCACTATATCCAGGCCCCGCAATATTTTGTACACCTCGATGAGGTCTCATAGAAACATAGAAACATAGAAACATAGAAAATAGGTGCAGGAGTAGGCCATTCGGCCCTTCTAGCCTGCACCGCCATTCAATGAGTTCATGGCTGAACATGCAACTTCAGTACCCCATTCCTGCTTTCTCACCATACCCCTTGATTCCCCTAGTAGTAAGGACTTCATCTAACTCCTTTTTGAATATATTTAGTGAATTGGCATCAACAACTTTCTGTGGTAGAGAATTCCACAGGTTCACCACTCTCTGGGTGAAGAAATTCCTCCTCATCTCGGTCCTAAATGGCTTCCCCCTTATCCTTAGACTGTGTCCCCTGGTTCTGGACTTCCCCAACATTGGGAACATTCTTCCTGCATCTAACCTGTCTAACACCGTCAGAATTTTAAACGTTTCTATGAGGTCGCCTCTCATTCTTCTGAACTCCAGTGAATACAAGCCCAGTTGATCCAGTCTTTCTTGATAGGTCAGTCCTGCCATCCCGGGAATCAGTCTGGTGAACCTTCGCTGCACTCCCTCAATAGCAAGAATGTCCTTCCTCAGGTTAGGAGACCAAAACTGTACACAATACTCCAGGTGTGGCCTCACCAAGGCCCTGTACAATTGTAGCAACACCTCCCTGCCCTTGTACTCAAATCCCCTCGCTATGAAGGCCAACATGCCATTTGCTTTCTTAACCGCCTGCTGTACCTGCATGCCAACCTTCAATGACTGATGTACCATGACACCCAGGTCTCTTTGCACCTGCCCTTTTCCTAATCTGTCACCATTCAGATAATAGTCTGTCTCTCTGTTTTTACCACCAAAGTGGATAACCTCACATTTATCCACATTATACTTCATCTGCCATGCATTTGCCCACTCACCTAACCTATCCAAGTCGCTCTGCAGCCTCATAGAATCCTCCTTGCAGCTCACACTGCCACCCAACTTAGTGTCATCCGCAAATTTGGAGATACTACATTTAATCCCCTCGTCTAAATCATTAATGTACAGTGTAAACAGCTGGGGCCCCAGCACAGAACCTTGCGGTACCCCACTAGTCACTGCCTGCCATTCTGAAAAGTCCCCATTTACTCCTACTCTTTGCTTCCTGTCTGACAACCAGTTCTCAATCCATGTCAGCACACTACCCCCAATCCCATGTGCTTTAACTTTGCACATTAATCTCTTGTGTGGGACCTTGTCGAAAGCCTTCTGAAAGTCCAAATATACCACATCAACTGGTTCTCCCTTGTCCACTCTACTGGAAACATCCTCAAAAAATTCCAGAAGATTTGTCAAGCATGATTTCCCTTTCACAAATCCATGCTGACTTGGACCTATCATATTACCTCTTTCCAAATGCACTGCGATGACATCCTTAATAATTGATTCCATCATTTTACCCACTACCGATGTCAGGCTGACCGGTCTGTAATTCCCTGTTTTCTCTCTCCCTCCTTTTTTAAAAAGTGGGGTTACATTGGCTACCCTCCACTCCATAGGAACTGATCCAGAGTCAATGGAATGTTGGAAAATGACTGTCAATGCATCCATTATTTCCAAGGCCACCTCCTTAAGTACTCTGGGATGCAGTCCATCAGGCCCTGGGGATTTATCGGTCTTCAATCCCATCAATTTCCCCAACACAATTTCCCGACTAATAAGGATTTCCCTCAGTTCCTCCTCCTTACTAGACCCTCCGACCCCTTTTATATCCGGAAGGTTGTTTGTGTCCTCCTCAGTGAATACCGAACCAAAGTACTTGTTCAATTGGTCCGCCATTTCTTTGTTCCCCGTTATGACTTCCCCTGATTCTGACTGCAGGGGACCTACGTTTGTCTTTACTAACCTTTTTCTCTTTACATATCTATAGAAACTTTTGCAATCCGTCTTAATGTTCCCTGCAAGCTTCTTCTCGTACTCCATTTTCCCTGCCCTAATCAAACCCTTTGTCCTCCTCTGCTGAGTTCTAAATTTCTCCCAGTCCCCGGGTTCTCTGCTATTTCTGGCCAATTTGTATGCCACTTCCTTGGCTTTAATGCTATCCCTGATTTCCCTTGATAGCCACGGTTGAGCCACCTTCCCTTTTTTATTTTTACGACAGACAGGAATGTACAATTGTTGTAGTTCATCCATGCGGTCTCTAAATGTCTGCCATTGCCCATCCACAGTCAACCCCTTCAGTATCATTCGCCAATCTATCCTAGCCAATTGACGCCTCATACCTTCAAAGTTACCCTTCTTTAAGTTCTGGACCATGGTCTCTGAATTAACTGTTTCATTCTCCATCCTAATGCAGAATTCCACCATATTATGGTCACTCTTCCCCAAGGGGCCTCGCACAACGAGATTGCTAATTAATCCTCTCTCATTACACAACACCCAGTCTAAGATGGCCTCCCCCCTAGTTGGTTCCTCGACATATTGGTCTAAAAAACCATCCCTTATGCACTCCAGGAAATCCTCCTCTACCGTATTGCTTCCAGTTTGGTTAACCCAATCTATGTGCATATTAAAGTCACCCATTATAACTGCTGCACCTTTATTGCACGCACCCCTAATTTCATGTTTGATGCCCTCCCCAACATCACTACTACTGTTTGGAGGTCTGTACACAACTCCCACTAACGTTTTTTGTCCTTTGGTATTCTGCAGCTCTACCCATATAGATTCCACATCATCCAAGCTAATGTCCTTCCGAACTATTGCCTTAATTTGCTCCTTAACCAGCAATGCTACCCCACCTCCTTTTCCTTTTATTCTATCTTTCCTGAATGTTGAATACCCCTGGATGTTGAGTTCCCAGCCCTGATCATCCTGGAGCCACGTCTCCGTAATCCCAATCACATCATATTTGTTAACATCTATTTGCACAGTTAATTCATCCACTTTATTGTGGATACTCCTTGCATTAAGACACAAAGCCTTCAGGCTTGTTCTTTTAACACCCTTTGTCCTTTTAGAATTTTGCTGTACAGTGGCCCTTTTTGTTCTTTGCCTTGGGTTTCTCTGCCCTCCACTTTTCCTCATCTCCTTTCTGTCTTTTGCTTTTGCCTCCTTTTTGTTTCCCTCTGTCTCCCTGCATTGGTTCTCCTATCAACCTTCTCTGTTCCAATGAGAACAAACCCAGCCTATCCAATCTGTCCTCATAACTAAGATTCTCCATTCCAGGCAGCATCCTAGTAAATCTCCTCTGCACCCTCTCTAGTGCAATCACATCCTTCCTATAATACGGCGACCAGAACTGCATGCAGTACTCCAGCTGTGGCCTAACCAACGTATTATACAATTTAAGCATAATCTCCCTGCTCTTATATTCTATGCCTCAGCCAATAAAGGCAAGCATTCCGTATGCCTTCTTAACCACCTTATCCACCTGGCTTGCTACTTTCAGGGATCTGTGGACAAGCACTCCAAGGTTCCTTTGTTCATCTACACTATTAACTGGCCTACCGCTTGATGTGTATACCCTTTCCTTATTAACCCTCCCAAAGTGCATCACCTCACACTTCTCTGAATTAAATTCCATTTGCCACTGCTCTGCCCACCTGACCAGTAGATTGATATCCTCCTGCAGCCCATGACTTTCCTCATCATTATCAACCACACAGCCAATTTTAGTGTCGTCTGCAAACTTCTTAATCATACTCCCTATATTCAATTCTAAATCGTTGGTATATACCACAAAAAAACAAGGGACCCAGTACTGAGCCCTGCGGAACCTCACTGGAAACATCCTTCCAGTCACAAAAACATCGATCAATCATTATCCTTTGCTTCCTACCTCCAAGCCAATTTTGGATCCAACTTGCCACTTTGCCCTGTATCCCATGTACTTTAACCTTCATGACCAGTCTACCTTGTGGGACCTTATCAAAAGCCTTGCTAAAGTCCATATATACTACATCATACACACTACCGTCATCGACCCTCTTAGTTATCTCCTCAAAAAATTCAATCAGGTTAGTCAAACACGATCTTCCCTTAAGAAATCCATGCTGACTGTCCCTAATTAATCTTTGATTTTCCAAATGCAGATTTATCCTGTCTTTCAGGACGTTTCCCAATAATTTTCCCACCACTGAGGTTAGGCTGACAGACCTATAATTACTCGGCCTATTCCTTTTTCCCTTCTTAAACAGGGGTACTACATTAGCAGTCCTCCAATCCTCCGGCACCATGCCCAGATCCAAAGAGGACTGGAAAATGATGGTCAAGGCCTCTGCTATTTCCTCCTTTACTTTTCTCAACAGCATTTCATCCGGGCCTGGGGACTTATCTACTTTCAAAGCTGCTAAACCCCTTAATACTTCCTCTCTCACTATATTTATTTCATCCAGAATATCACGCTCCTCCTCAATGGCAGTATCTGCATTACCCCTTTCCTTTATGAAAACAGATGCAAAGTATTCGTTAAGAACTCTACCAACATCTTCCGCCTCCACACAAAGATTACCCTCATGGTCAATAAAAGGCCCTACCCTTTCTTCAGTTACCCTCTTACTTTTAATATATTTATAGAACATCTTGGGGTTTTCCTTAATTTCACTGGCCAAGAATTTCTCGTGCCCTCTCTTAGCATTCCTAATATCCATTTTAATTTTGCCTCTTAACTTTCTATATTCCTCTAAAGATTCTAAAGTATTTAGCCGTACTTTATTTTTTATTTCTTCTTGAATGCTTATTACTTGTGCTTTGTTTAGTGCTTTGTAAGTCTTGGAGCAAGGTCCTCTCCGCTTCCCTTCCCACCCCTCTCTCAGGCCGAATGGCCATCGATGTACCTACCTGCGCTGATTTCTTAACTCTCCACAAGGGTTTTCTGAAGTGGTCACATACGCTGGCCTAAATAGATTTGGAGTAACTATTAGCTGGCCAAAGTGGCCTAAATGGCCAAAACTGGCGTAGGTGGCTGGTAACGCCGCCTTTTGAAAAAAAAACTAACCTAAAAAAATCCTCACTAACTCAAATTGAATGTGCAAAATAGGGATTTTTGAGATACTCCAGAAAAATCAAGTTGCTCCAAAAATAGCGGAGCAACTCCTGGCCAATTTTGAGCCCATAGTGTCTTTCAACTGGATTAATTGGCTGCTCTGCATTGAGAGACTTTTTGGTCAGGAATTTCTACCATAGACTTTTCTCATCAACGGCAATTCTGTAAACTTTCAATCGCAGTGGGCAGCTGTGTTCACAGGGAATGTAACTCAGAGGTACGGCTACAAGACTGCAGCCCCAATTTTCCTACCCATGCTCAGTGAGTGCAGCTCTCCACTGACAGCAGGAGATAGTGGAATTACCCCAACATCGTTCGTTTCTGCAATTGCCATTTGAACTCCAAGGGCTGACATTACATTGTCTACATATGACATTGTATTAAAGCTCCACAAAAGGCTGCTGCATCCAAAAAACCTGATCATTTATCAAACTACACAAGAAATACATTCTAGAATACATTCTAGAAAAGTAATTTCTAACGCCTTGTTATTTTACTTTTGCCTTCATTTTCGGTGGTTTTCTCGGCAGTACAGCTGTTTTTTGATGAAAAGCCGATGGCGAAAGTTTCCTCTTTATTTTTTAAAGAGTTCCGCTCACATTTTGAAAATACCGCCAGGGAGCAAACCGCCCACATGCACCGCCGAGAAAACCGTCAGGATCTAAGTTTTGACTCAACGGGGACCCATACACACCGCTGAGGAAACTGCCCATGAAAAGCTGCCAGAAACAGGGCGGTAGGTAGGTAAGCACCCTGCAAAGAAAGGTAAGTTAAAGGTTTTTTATAATAATTTTTTAAATTCTATAACGGTGATTACATTAAATAGTGTCTTGAGAATGTTTTATAACTTTTTATTTTTTGTTTAATTGAAAAAGTATTTTTTGAGTTTTCCCCCCTCCCGAGGCCCAACCGCAGCCTTGGACTAAATTTTAAGTACTTACCATTCCAGTAAGAACCGCCAGTTTTACGTAATTGTACGCCGAGAAACTGCTGAGAATCTTGGTGCAAGATCCATTTTCTCGCCGGGCGATATTTTTTACCTTTATTATCGAAATTTTCATCAGCGTTAGTTGCAGAACGTTACATGAGAACATAACAAAAAAGGAACATGAGTAGGCCATACGGCCCCTCGAGCCTGCTCCGCCATTCAATAAGATCATGGCTGATCTGATCATGGACTCAGCTCCACTTCCCCGCCCGTTCTCCATAACCCCTTATCCCTTATCGTTTAAGAAACTGTCTATTTCTGTCTTAAATTTATTCAATGTCCCAGCTTCCACAGAACTCTGAGGCAATGAATTCTACAGATTTACAACCCACTGAGAGAAGAAATGTCTCCTCATCTCAGTTTTAAATGGGTGGCCCCTTATTCTAAGATTATGCCCCCTAGTTCTAGTCCCCATCATCAGTGGAAACGTCCTCTCTGCAACTACCTTGTCAAGTCCCCTCATAATCTTATACTTTTCGATAAGAGCACCTCTCAGTCTTCTGAATTCCAATGTGTAGAGGCCCAGCCTACTCAATCTTTCCTCATAAGTCAACCCCCTCATCTCTAGAATCAACCTAGTGAACCTTCTCTGAACTGTCTCCAAAGCAAGTATATCCTTTCGTAAATATGGAAACCAAAACTGCACGCAATATTTCAGGTGTGGCCTCACCAATACCCTGTATAGCTGTAGCAAGACTTCCCTGCTTTTATACTCCATCCCCTTTGCAATAAAGGCCAAGATTCCATTGACCTTCCTGATCACTTGCTGTACCTGCATACTATCCTTTTGAGTTTCATGCACAAATACCCCCCGGTCCCGCTGTACTGCAGCACTTTGCAATCTTTCTCCATTGAAATAATAATTTGCTCTTTGATTTTTTCTGCCAAAGTGCATGACCTCACACTTTCCAACATTATACTGCATCTGCCAAATTTTTGCCCACTCACTTAGCCTGTCTATGTCTTTTGCAGATTTTTTGTGTCCTCCTCACACATTGCTTTTCCTCCCATCTTTGTATCGTCAGCAAACTTGACTACGTTACACTCAGTCCCTTCTTCCAAGTCGTTAATATAGATTGTAAATAGTTGGGGTCCCAGCACTGATCCCTGTGGCACCCCACTAGTTACTGGTTGCCAACCAGAGAATGAACCATTTATCCCGACTCTCTGTTTTCTGTTAGTTAGCCAACCCTCTATCCATGCTAATATATTACCCCTAACCCCGTGAACTTTTATCTTGTGCAGTAACCTTTCATGTGACACCTTGTCAAATGCCTTCTCCAAATACACCACATCCACCGGTTCCCAATGAAAAGTGCAAAATTCACAAGAAACCCCGCCTGTGTTTGGGCTCATTCAAAAGGAAATTTAATTTGGGACTATCTACCGAAAAGTTTGGAACTCTGAAGTGCTTATGGAAGAAACTACGAACTTTAATAGAATTTTGGATTTTAAAAGACAAACTCAAGGCTGTGGGCGGACCTACGGAAGTAGCAAGAGACAATCTAATTACATAAAGCTACCTGGATGTGAGGACAGAGTATTCGAAAATCCTTCCCCCACACGAGACATTAATATCACAAAATCACCCAGAGGTAGCTACCCATCAACGTGGGTCTGGACAACCATTTCAGCATATACATCACAAAGAGGCCCAATCCAGCCTGTATGCAAAAGACTAAGCACAAAAGGACATTGCAATTACCAAACTAATATTTCCATCAGGAAACAGTTTTTTTGCCAGGATTACATAATGATTAGATGGAAAATCGCAAACCGTGTGCCTGCAACCTTTCCATACACATTGGTATCTCACGAGAAAATTTAGGTTGAGATGTCCTCTTTTACTGGGTTTCAATGAACATTACTGGTAGGTGCCAACATGACCAGGATGATACTTGTTTCGTGAATAACTAGTTCACCGTTTGCTGTGATCTGTATTTGCTAAACACAACATTCAAAGAATCTGCTTTTTCATCACAGGAAAAATACTTTAAACACTTGCACACTTTTGGGGGGTTTTCAGTTCCTTGCTTCATTCTGCCTCTACTTGTGAAAAACTAAGAGGTGCTTCATGAGGCTGAACTTCCATGTAGCTCACTTCAGCGACTGTCACTTGAAGCTACTGAAGAGAACGCTGTGAGTTAAGTCTTTTTTTTTTGGTTTTCGAAGTACGTGATATATTAGGGCTGAGATTGAGGCCTAGATTTTCTGGTCAGGGGTTATTTTCAGCAGGAACAGACATTCGTGTGCTGCTGAGATTCCCACCTCTGAATATTCTAGTCCTGGAGAAATGTGAATGCCGGTTCCCCAGCCTCTTCTAAAGAGTCACTGCAGACTGGGGGCAGAGACCTGCTGCAACAGGCCTCAGGGGCCTGCCATAATGGGAGGAATGGCAACAGCCAAGCTGGCTGGTTTATCCTTTTAAAAATGGAGTCACTAGTTTTGTCTCCACCTGCATTTGCTTAGGCCCCTCTCCCAGAGGGCCCTCAAAGCCCCTTCTGCTAACTGTAAAACACTGAACACCAACGTCCCATTCAATCTAGGCAAACATTGGGAAATATGGTGGGAGCCATCTATTGGTGGGTGCATCTTAGGCCGCCAGGTTTGATCATCAGGAAACGGGGACGAGACGAGGATACGGGAGAATACGATCCAAGCAAGTTTCCACTCATGCCAGACCCGATCTATTGAAAAATCTGAGAGGGGTGCGAGCAGATACTCTCATCCAAGTAGTGCTGTTGACAGTGCAGCTTTGCAAATTTGGCTGTATTGTGTCCATCTGAGTATTTTCCTTTTAGGAGCTAGGATCATTCTGCTTCCATGTATTATTTTGACTGTAAATAAATTTGAACAAGTAATTTAGAGTGTGTGCATTGGTCTGGGAAAGTGGTATTTTCCAGCTTCAGAAAAACATATGCATGCTGTCTTATAGATGGCATTGAATAGAGCACAACTTCTGGTTCATAAGTGACTAAGCATGCTTATGGAAATCGTTATCTCGCCATGAACATGAGAGCAAGTGCCTGGTTAAATCACAAACTATAATAAACATATTTGTTACAGTGGCTCCATATATTTAAATAATCTGACTCTTTCTGATCATAAATCCCACTTCTAACATTTCCCAAATGATGAGAACTCTGCCCTCACTTGGAATTCTATTTTGAGCTACAGTGCAAAATTCCACCCATTTACAAAATAACGGTTTTGAAGTTCATTGACCATCTGTGTAACTGGACTGTCATTGTCTGAAAACACTTTTACTGCAGAATTGTTTAAAACAATGTTACTCAGTCAAAAATTACTTTTTAGTTCATTTTAAATTAGCATAGTGCTTTTAAAAATGATTACTTAAAAAGCCTATATGAAACAGGAGCAGCAAAAATTAAACACAACAGAAGACAACTTGAGTGGCAGGCCAGGACAGGAAATCTTATTAGGTTTTGACCTAAATGGCATCAGATGAAATGCGTGTGCTTATGTTGCAATGACATGTTCTTTTAACAATGATAAACTGCGAAGTGCTGAAAATGAGTTTGCTTATCCATGCTTGCCCCTCCACAGTTTTCTTTTATTCTCTTTTTGCTGTACTTAAAGGGTTATCGGATTGTTTTTTGATTTCTGTAACAACACAAGTTACAGCAAATTACTTTATTTCCAATATAAAAAATGCTCTACAAAGATAAATAGTGTAGTTTACATATCAAAGGGAAAATCCAAACAATATTCTTCAATAAAATATATTTTGTAGCATAGCTCAGGTCCCTAGAGCCATCACATAACACTTTTTAGATACAATATTTTTTACAACATTACGTACAGTTCAAATATTGAATGTGTTTGTCTGAGTCCCATCAAAATACTGACATTCACTGATACTCCCACAATGCATTCACCCCACGCACACTCACCTCTACAGTTGTCTGCATGTTTTCTTTCTAAAGTATACTTAATCTTTAGTCCCACACAATCTCTTTCACCATTTCACAACACAATTTCAACTGCCTTGAGTCTCTCTTGTCTCCTTGCTGCTATCAGTATCGGCTTGCTGTCTGTCCAACAAATCCTTCTTACAAGCCTTGAGAAGCCTCCAGAATTGACACAGCAACAGGATTTAGCTCCTGTCTACCCCGATGGTTTTGTCGAGGCACTGGGCCGGCTAGGCAGTGGCGGAATATTGGGCAGGGACCAGTTGTTCCCGATTACTGCTCATTATGCTTCCTGCGGGAAGCGATGGAAGGCATATTCTAATAATGCAGTGATGTGATATGTTATATTTTCCATCATTACTACCGTAACAACACTGGACACTTGAAATGCCAGAACTGAACAGGCATTCTGCATTGCTAAGAGAAGCATTGCGCAGTTAAAGATTTAAATGGGTACAGCAGTGCGTGGAATCGATGCGCAGCTGATCAATCCACAATGGCAGATTTTTCCCAGTATTATCAACAGCAGCAATATTTTTTTAATACTTCAAGGCTGCTTTCCCCTTTAAATTGGTGCATGTGTTTGCCACCTGCAGCAGCCATTTCCCATCCTCCCCCCTCTTGTCTGTTCGTAAGTCTCCAAGTGTGGGCGACCATACCACTGGGACCCCACACGAGAAAACTAAATGTGGCTGACCTTGGGAAATTTACTTTGGTAAATCAGTAGTATTGCTGTGATTTTAAATGATTTGCAGCATGTGTTCCACAGCTTATTTTTCCCCCTGATGTTCTCTCAGCAAGTGAAGGCAGCACCACTGGAAGTCAGATGTAAGATTCCACACATTCTCATGGTCATTCTCACTACACACCCCTTAGTCCAAGCAGCATGAGCAATTCAAGTGAGAAAGTGATAGAAGCACAATGCTAGATCAAGAATGATTGCAAGGCAGTCTTCAAAGAGCATAGCAAGCTCTTTGTACCAGTCTACATTGCATACTACCAAGAGATGAAGGCCTAAGTGCAGAATCCTTGGCACAGAGAGTGCTTGAACATATTGACACAGAAAGGCCACTTGAGTCCTGGCAACACAGTGTGGGTGAATATCTCTGGGTTGTTCCAGATTGCATGACCCAAATGTGCATCAATATAGAACCATAGGTATACTGACATGTTTCCCATTGCATCCTCAATCTTTGAGGACACAGCTTCAACAGGTGCTATGGATGTGCTGGGTGCCACAGTACAGAAAGCTGCCAAGGCTGACTTCAACTCTTTGGGGCAGGTGGGTGGTAGAGAGCCTCAGAGAAGGAATGAAGGAGCTACTGCTAATGTTCCTCTGACAAACTGCTAAGCCTCTGTCCTGCTGTCATGATTTCTGAGCAATCACAGAGTTGGCAGTGTCTACTTTGCATAGCTCACAATCCTTACAGCAAGAGGCAACAAGGGCTAGACTTTCCCGAAAGCCCCTCACCACCCGATTGCCCCTCAGAAACATCGCTTTTAAAAGCCAGCAAAGAATGACTAAAAAAATGATTAAGAAAGGGAAGATAGACTATGAAAGTAAACAAGCACAAAATATAAAAACAGGTAGCAAGAGTTTCTATAGGTATATCAAAAGGAAAAGAGTGGCTAAGGTAAATGTTGGTTCCTAAGAAGATGAGACCAGGGGATTAGTAATGGGGAACATGGAGATGGCAGAAACTCTGAACAAATATTTTGTATCAGTCTTTACGGTAGAGGACACTAACAATATCCCAATAGTGGATAGTCAAGGGGCTATAGCGGGGGACGAACTTAACACAATTACAATCACTAAGGAGGTGGTACTCAGTAAGATAATGAGACTAAAGGCAGATAAATCCCCTGGACCTGATGGCTTGCATCCTAAGGTCTTGAGGGATTATGGATGCATTGGTTGTAATTTACCAAAATTCCCTGGATTCTGGGGAGGTCCCAGCAGATTGGAAAACTGCAAATGTAACGCCCCTATTTAAAAATGGAGGCAGACAAAAAGCAGGAAACTATAGACCAGTTAGCCTAACATCTGTGGTTGGGAAAATGTTGGAGTCCATTATTAAAGAAGCAGTAGCAGGACATTTGGAAAAGCAAACCTCGGTCAGGCAGAGTCAGCATGGATTTATGAAGGGGAAGTCACGTTTGACAAATTTGCTAGAGTTCTTCGAGGATGTAATGAACAAGGTGGATAAAGGGTGTAGCGGGGGGGGAGGGGGGGTGTCTCTATGAGAGGATCAGGTTCCCATCTGACCAACTTGTGGGTTAGAATTGCTCCCACTCCCTTGGGCTCTGTACTCTGGATTTATTTGGGGGGTGTGACAAAAGTGCAAAGGACACTGGTTTGATGCAAAGAACTTTGGTTTTATTAAAGTCAAAGTAATACAGGCTTATTACTCTAGTAAGAAAATACAAAGCCAAACTTACAATCAATCTAATAAAGAACAATACAAGGAAAGGTACAAGATCTATCATGTATTCAACTGTCATTGTAACCCATGTATAAACTGACCGAAGTTGTACACCGTGAGAACACTGATCACTAGGTGGTGAACTTGTGGGAGACACTCCTAACCTGGACTTTCAGGTATAAAAGGGAAGCTCCACCCACCTTCTTCACTTCAGTGCTGAGTAATAAAGGTTACTAGCCACAGAGTGACCTCCTCTCAAGTATCGGCCTCGTGTGCATTTGAACTGTATAGTAAGGACATATTATTGGCGACAAGAAACTGGGATTTAAACCACGCGAGCATGGCCACGAGCAGCACAGACGAGAGGTACTGTGTTGGTGATGATTGGGACAATTTTATTGAGAGACTACAGCAAAGTTTTGGCACTAAGGAATGGCTGGGACAGGATTCGGCCGACAATCGCAGGGCTCATCTCCTGACGGTTTGTGGATCCAGGACGTACTCCCGGATGAAGGACCTTCTAGTGTCAGAGAAGCCAGCGGACAAGACTTTTGAAGAGACTAGAATGATGTTTGACAAAAATCTTGGTTTAAAGGCAGCAAATAGACAGGGAGTCAACATTGTTAACACGGCACACAGTTTTCCAGGCAGACAGGGGCAATCGGACATGCCCGAGCATGAAGTTCAACCCAAAGGGGGAATTCAACAGAGACAATGGCTAGCTGAACAGTGATTCATGCCAGCGCAAGGGACTATGCGGCCAGTAATGGGGCCATCAACACCTGTCAATGGTGCGCTTAAGGACAGTTACAGAGACAGTCAGAGACGATCGACTGGTAATTGACCTTTTGTTTCCAACAACAGCTCATGTTGGAGATCTGGAGGCAAACACACAGCCAGAGCTTGCAGGTATCAGCAATATACCTGCAGAAACTGCAACATCAGCGGTCACTTGGCGCGTATGTGCAGGAATCCTGCAGCCAGGTTGATGTACGAGGAGGATGGGCCCGATGTAAGCTCTACGAGGCCAAATGGACACTGGGGGAAATCGCTGGAAGCTGAAGTTCAGCGAGTTCATGTGGAGCACATATACAGTTCATACACCAGGATGCCACCGATAATGATGAAAGTGCTCCTCAATGGCATCCCAATATCAATGGAGCTAGACACGGGGGCCAGTCAGTCCCTGATGAGTATCAAACAGTTCAACAAGTTGTGGGCGTCCAAGGCCAGGAGGCCAAAATTATTGCCGATTGACGCACAGCTACGGACATATACAAAGGAGATCATTCCCATGCTAGACCCACAAAGATTCGGAGAACAGGTTGGCACTCTGGATTGTCCCGGGGGACGGTCCCGCACTGCTGGGAAGGAGTTGGCTTGCTGTCATGAATTGGAAATGGGGCGATGTCAATGCAATTTCTTCTGTGGAGCGAATATCATGCTCACAGGTCCTGGACAAATTTGACTCACTATTTCAACCCGGCATTGGCACTTTCATGGGGGCCAAGGTAGTGATTCACATAAACCCGGACGCTAGGCCAGTACACCACAAGGCCAGAGCAGTGCCATACGTGATGTGGGAAAAGATAGAAGGCGAATTGGACCGCCTGCTGAGGGAAGGCATCATCTCGCCAGTCGAATTCAGTGACTGGGCGAGCCCGATTGTGCCAGTGCTCAAGGCGGATGGGTCGGTCAGGATATGTGGTGATTACAAGGCCACCATCAATCGGGTGTCACTCCAAGACTAGTACCCGCTACCGAGATCAGAGGACCTCTTTGCGACGCTATCCGGTGGCAAACTTTTTTCAAAGTTGGACCTGACCTCAGCTTACATGACCCAGGAGCTGGCGAGTGAGTCGAAGAAGCTGACCACCATCACGACACACAAGGGGTTGTTTGAGTACAACAGATGTCCATTCGGGATTCGCTCGTCTGCCGCGATCTTTCAACGAAACATGGAAAGTCTCCTCAAGTCGATTCCAAGGACGGTGGTTTTTCAAGATGACATTCTCATCACGCGTTGCAATACTGAAGAGCACCTCCACAACCTGGAGGAGGTGCTACGCAGACTGGACCAGGTAGGTCTGCGACTGAAAAAGGCGAAGTGCGTCTTCCTAGCTCCAGAGGTAGAATTCCTGGGGATGAGGGGAGCAGCAGATGGAATCAGACCTACTGCGTCCAAAACAGAAGCGATCCAGAGAGCACCCAGACCCCGTAACACGACGGAGCTGCGTTCGTTCTTGGGGCTCCTGAACTATTTTGGTAACTATTTTCCCAAATTGAACACGCTGTTAGAGCCGCTACATGTGCTCCTACGCAAAGGTCGCGAATGGGTCTGGGGGGACAGCCAGGAAAGGGCTTTTGATAGAGCATGCAATTTGTTATGCTCCAACAATCTTTTAATGCTATATGACCCATGTAAGAAACTTATTTTAATGTGCGATGCGTCGTCCTATGGGATCGGGTGTGTGTTGCAGCATGTCAATGCCAAGGATCAGTTACAGCCGGTAGCTTATGCCTCCAGAAGTCTGTCCCAGGCAGAAAGGGGCTACGGGATGGTAGAAAAGGAAGCGCTTGCATGTGTATATGCAGTAACAAAAATGCACCAGTACCTGTTTGGCAGGAAATTTGAGCTGGAGACAGATCACAAACCCCTAACGTCCCTTTTGGTCGACAACAAGGCCATAAATGCAAATGCGTCGGCCCGCATACAGAGGGGGGCACTCACGTTAGCCGCCTATGACTATACAATTCGGCACAGACCGGTCACTGAAAACTGCGCCGATGCACTCAGCAGGCTCCCACTAACCACCATCGAGGGGGCAACCGAGCGTGCTGCTGAGATGGTCATGGCTGCTGAAACTTTCGAAAGCGAAGGCTCACCCGTGACAGCCCGTCAAATCAAAGTCTGGACAAATAGAGACCCGTTATTGTCTTTAGTCAAGAAATGTGTCCTGAATGGGGACTGGGCAGCCACGTACGGGGCATGCCCTGAGGAATTTAAACCATTTCACAGGCGCAAGGATGAACTCTCGATTCAGGCTGATTGCCTACTATGGGGAAATCGAGTAGTCATGCCCCAGATGGGCAGAGAGGTGTTCATCCGAGAACTCCACAATGAGCACCCGGGCATTGTCATGATGAAGGCAATTGCCAGGTCACACGTTTGGTGGCCAGGGATAGATGCAGACCTGGAACTTTTTCTTCACAGGTGCAACACGTGTGCCCAGCTGGGCAATGCGCCCAGGGAAGCCCCCCTTAGCCCCTGGACCTGGCCCGCCAAGCCATGGTCACGCATCCATGTGGACTACGCAGGTCCTTTCATGGGAAAAATGTTTTTGGTTGTAGTAGACGCCTACTCCAAATGGATCGAGTGCGTCATTCTCAATTCAAGCACATCCTCTGCCATGGTAGAAAGTCTCCGGGCAATGTTCGCCGCCCATGGTCTACCGGACATCTTGGACAGCGACAATGGCCTGTGCCTTACAAGCATTGAATTCCAGGACTTCATGCCTGGAAATGGTATCAACCATGTCAGAACAGCACCGTTCAAGCTGGCCTCAAACGGCCAGGCAGAATGAGCAGTGCAATAATCAAACAGGGGATGCTCAGAATCCAAGGGGGTTCCCTACAAAGCCGGTTATCATGCTTCCTGTTGGCCAATAGATCCCGACCACACTCACTCACAGGGGTTACACCTGCAGAGCTGCTAATGAAAAAGATGCTCAAAACCAGGTTATCCCTTATACATCCTACCATGAAAGAAATTGTTGAGAGCAGGCGCCGGTCACAATGTGACTACCATGACGGGAATGCGAGGGCGCGATGTATTGATGTCAATGACCCTGTCTTTGTCCTCAACTGCACTGCAGGGCCCAAATGGCTCGCTGGCACTGTGATTGCCAAAGAGGGGAATAGGATTCTGGTAGTTAAACTTACCAATGGACAAATCTGCCGCAAACACATGGATCAAACAAAAAGGAGGTTCAGCAACCCCATAGAAGAAGCAGAGGAAGAACACGATGTAGAGTTCACTCCACCACAGGTGACTGAACACCGGAACCAAGTGGAGGAGAGCCCAGTCACTGTGGGCAGTCCGGACAGGCCTGAGGCACCGCAAACAGCAGACACTCAGGCCAGCGCCCAATAACCGGAGCCCCAACTCAGGCGCTCTACAAGGGAGCGTAAACCACCAGAGAGACTTAACCTGTGATCCCAATAAGACTTTGGGCAGGCGGTGATGTCATGTATTCAACTGTCATTGTATCCTATGTATAAACTGACCTAAGTTGTACACCGTGAGAACACTGACCACTAGGTGGTGAACTTGTGGGAGACACTCCTAACCTGGACTTTCAGGTATAAAAGGGGAAGCTCCACCCACCTTCTTCACTTCAGTGCTGAGTAATAAAGGTTAATGGTCACAGAGTGACCTCCTCTCAAGTATGGCCTCGTGTGCATTTGTACTGTATAGTAAGGACATATTAAGGTCAAACTTATCATCACTCTAATAAAGAACAATACATGGAAAGGTACAAGGTCAAACTTAAAATCACAAATCACTCTAATAAAAAACCATGCACTACACATTCAAAGGGAGTCACAGTAAATTATACCTCCCACCTCCCAATACCTAATTCTAGCTAGGTTAGACTCCAGGGCATGCAGGAATTATGTTTACCAACCCTTTTGATAGTTAACGATAGAGACAAAAATGTACAAACATTGCTAGTAAGGTTTCTTAAAGGGGAAGATATGTCTGAATCTTACACGCTGAATAAAATAGACTAAGACCAAGAAATTGGATTGCTGTGAGTGTGCCTGAATGCAGAGGCCCGAGGCTCTCCAGATGTAGGACCTCAAGCCTCATTTCAATGTGGTAAGTAAAGCACCAAAGGGCCGGCGGTGAAGAGGACTCCAAGCAGCAGACCTCAGGTAAGTGTTGTTGGGGATCGGGATCAGGATTAGGGCCTGGGTCAGGAGTAGGGGGTCAGAGCCTGGGTCATGGCCTTGGTTGAGGATCGCTGTAGTCAGGGGTCATGGGTCACTGGGATGGGGTCGGTAGTGGAGTGAAGATCGGGGCCGGGGATCGGGGGGTAGGCCGGGAGTGGTGACAATGGGGGTCGGGAGCGGTGATAGTATGTCAGATGCATGATAGGTTTTCAGCCCAGACTGTCATTAACAGAAGCCTAGGATCAAATTACTTTGCTCCTCTGTTTTCACCATCATTTTGTCTTTAGAGTTACTTGAATCCCTGTTCTTTTCGATGCAGCTGAAAAATCTGTATGGTTTTTCTCAGACTCTGGGGCTAATCATGGGATTGGTGACCTGAGGACTACTACATGTCCAATGCACAGAGCACACAAGAAAGTGGTCTGAAAACTCTGTTTGAACCTGCAGATTCACTGGGACTCCAATTTTGTGGAAATAAAGGGAGCTCCCCATAAGCAGCTGTAAAGTGGTCCAGTCATCCAGCGCCTGATTCAAATGGGTTCTTCAAGGAGGGCAGAAACAAAATACTGTTTTCTTGCTGGGTGGCACTCTCCACTAAATAGGGAAAGCCTTCATTGCTGCACCTCCCGCTGCTTGCCCTATACCGGCCCATCTGGGCATGGAGCCATTCTGTATTGTTGGCTTTTCTGTTTCCCAAAGTTAGCCACAATTTTAAGAGTACTCAGATGACCTTTAGTAGGCCTTTAATAGCTGCTAGTGGCAGATTAGGAAAGGAGGAGGTGCAACGAGACCTGGGTGTAATGGTTCATCAGTCATTGAAAGTCGGCATACAGGTACAGCAGGCAGTGAAGAAGGCAAATGGCATGTTGGCCTTCATAGCTAGGGGATTTGAGTATAGGAGCAGGGAGGTCTTACTGCAGGTGTACAAGACCTTGGTGAGGCCTCACCTGGACTATTATGTTCAATTTTGGTCTCCTAATCTGAGGAAGGACGTTCTTGCTATTGAGGGAGTGCAGCGAAGGTTCACCAGACTGATTGCCGAGATGGCTAGACTGACATATGAGGAGAGACTGGATCAACTGAGCCTTTATACATCGGAGTTTAGAAGGATGAGAGGGGATCTCATAGAAACATATAAGATTCTGACAGGACTGGACAGGTTAGATGCAGGTAGTTTGTTCCCGATGTTAGGGAAGTTCTGAACCAGGGGACACAGTCTTAGGATAAGGGGTAGGCCATTTAGGACTGAGATGAGGAGAAACTTCTTCACTCAGAGAGTTGTTAACCTGTGAAATTCCCTGCCGCAGAAAGTTGTTGATGCCAGTTCATTGGATATATTCAAGAGGGAGTTAGATATGGCCCTTACGGCTAAAGGGATCAAGGGGTATGGAGAGAAAGCAGGAAAGGGGTACTGAGGGAAAGATCAGCAATGATCTTATCGAATGGTGGTGCAGGCTCGAAGGGCCAAATGGCCGACTCCTGCACCTATTTTCTCTGTTTCTATGTTTCTATGCATGTACACAATGAGATTTTGCATTTAAAACATCTTCAATATTTTGACTTGGTGATATTGGCAGCTAACAAAAGAGTGATTATGGGGTGCACTAAGTCATTATATCTTTCTTTTATTTTGCATTGGTTTCTTGTCTGATCTGCCCAATTCATCTGACTTCTATGGTGGTCTAATGACTGAATGTCTGCGGAATTAATTTTCATTGTGGTACAGTATCTCTAGTGGTTCATTCAGTCATTTGCGCCCCTTAATTAAAGTGCAGTCATGTAACCACCCTCTGCTATCCATTGTTCTTTACATTGTTGGGGCTGATAGTTGGTGTTTTTGTTCCGATTGGAGTTATTGTGTCACTAATTCTGCTGCTACTGCTACAGCTTTGCACTGCAGTATCCCAGCAAAGTGCATCTGCATGTGCACAGCTTGGTCTTTACTTGAACATCGCCTGGGTAGAGTGTAGACAGGAACATTGGAGAGGGAGCCTGGTCCATTAGTAACAGAGCCTGCTTATCTTTCAATTTGAAGTCATGATTGGGAATTTAGGGTGGGACGCAGTGGGGGAGGGTGCGCTGTAATGAGTGTGCACTTCTCTGTGACTGATTTTCCTTTCTGCACTCCACCCAGGCAATGCTCAATGACCAGCCAGTAAAAATGAAAATCCACCCTTATATGTGCTTGTGCCTGTTTGCCTCAGTGGTAGCACACTCACCTCCTGAATCAGAGGGCCATAGGTTCAAACCTCATTTCAGGGCCTAAACACATGATCTAGAATGACACTTCAGCAGAGTGTTGCATTGGTACAGAGTATAGAGGGACGTGATCGGGGCTCAGGGGAGGCGTGAGTTCAGGGCCAGGGGCCTAGGGACAGCATGAGCCAGCCCACACTGTGATATGTGTGCGCACTAGGTCCGTCCAGCAGAGCTGGTCTCCAGTCGTCTTGGTTAACCCTTGTCACTGGACCAAGACCTAGCTCTGTCAAGCCCGTGTGGTGGCTGGTGCGCACATTAAAAAAATCCACGCACAGGCATCTTCCACCCTTCAGGATGTAGTTCGGGTCCTTCACTGAAACACCTGTGAATTCATTCTTTTTTTGGCGTGGAAGCAAGTCATCCTCATTTCGAGGGACCACCTATGATGATGATGATGCATTAGTAGAGGTAGTTTTATGGATGAGATGTTAAACTGATACCCTATCTTCCTGTTCAGGTGGAGGTAAAAGATCCCATGGCACTATTCAAAGAACAGCAGGGGACATGTCATGGCCAACATTCAACCCTCAACCAACACCTCCAAAAACAGATTAACTGGTCATTCATCTCATTTGTTGTTTGGAGGACCTTGCTGGGTGCAAACGAGCTGCCATATTTGCCTATAAAACACCAGCGATTACACTTCAAAAAATAGTTCATTGGCTATGAAGCAGTTTGGGATGTCCTGAGGTCCAATCATCGATGAAAGTTTTTGGAGGTCTATTCTATTCAGTGCTTATTCACTTAAGTGCTTAATTCTATAGATGTCTTATTAGTAAAGGTTCGATCTCCGAAATCCGTAAACCTCAGGCCCGAGGCCGTTCCGGATTTCGGGTATTTCCGGATTTAGGAATGTCTTTCCGACATCTGGAATCCAGAAACGCCCGGGCCGAGGTTCGGGTATTTCCGGATTTCGGAACCCTTTGGCCGGCCGTATTCTGGGCGAAAGAAACTACCCGAGAGAAACCTCCACTGCAGCCCCAAGGACAGCGGTAAGTATGGAAACCTGCAAAAAAGGTAAGTTAAAGATTTTATTTTTTAATTATTTTGCTGTGATTAGATAATGAAGCATCTTGTGAATGTTTTGTGATTTTTTATTTTTTGTTCTTGCAAATTATTTTGGTGTGTGTGTCTATGCATATGGGGGAGGGGGGCGATTATTTACTGTTGCAAAAAAATCTATTTGGCTCAGTGGTGACCCGTAGTTAGATAGAAAAAAACTGTCCGGGAAAAAACTGCGTTTCAGTCATTGGGACAACGGTAGGTATGAAGACCTGCAAAAAAGTAAGTTCCATTTTTTATTTTTTAATTCTTTTGCAGTGATTAGATAGTGAAGTGTCTTGTGAATGTTTTGTGATTTTTTTTAATTTTGCATTTTTTTTTGTGTTTCGCCCCCCCCCCAAGGCCCAACTTGCAGCGGTAATCGGCCTCAGAGTAAAGTTGGTGAGGACAGACCATGGTTTCTGCTGATTTTTAGTGCTGGTCCTTTAAAAAATAGCGGCATGATTAGTGGTATTTTTAAAAATACCGCTATCGCTGTTTAAAAAAAAATCCGGACTTCGGAACATTTTCCAGCTTTCGGATGACCCCTCCGCGGATCAGCACGATGTCCGGATTTCGGAACATTCCGGAGTTTGGAACTCCAGATTTGGGAGGTCAAACCTGTATTTACTAATATGAGATTTTGAAATACTATATTGAGGAAAAGTGCATATCCTCGATTTTGAGGGACTACCTATGATGATGATGATGATAATGAGTATTATAATATAACCCAAATATTGTGGGGCCTATTTTAGTGAAAAAAAGTGCTTACAGAAATAAAATTTTATATTTTCCATGCCCCCATGCAAGTTTGTCATACACTGTTGTGCACAGGTTGAGAAGTAACGAACACCATAACCTATTAGTATTGCTGTGGCTAATAAGAGTAATCTGTTCAGGTTATTTACAAAGTATTATCTTTAAACGTGTAAAGTATACACAGACTACATTTCAAGACGTTGAATTTGTAATGTAAAATAGAGCAGTACCGATTAAGACCAATTCCCTGTGGGTTTTTATTACGCAAGATAGATATTCGCTGCAAAAGGATTTTTTCACATTAAATCTTAGTCATGTGCATGTGAAAAATAAATGCTTTATCACTGAAAATAATTTATCTTTCTGAATCATTGAAAAAGAAAAAGATATTTGAAAGTTTAGAATCAGAGCTGCAATGTATAATCTGACCAAACCAGACTCTACACTGGTTTAATCTTGACACCGCTATAAAAAATGACACTTTTATTGTCTGCAATACGTATTCATCAATTTTGTACATATTTATGCAGTGCAAAAAAAAAATCACATTTTTAAAACTGTTCTTCTCTCACTGAAATAAACGTCAGTTTTACTAAAGAATGTAAAATCTAACATTTGCATCTGGGCACCAGTCAGAATAAAATGTGAAGCAAATGGCATTATGAAGCACGGTTAGCATTATTCCAGGGCAGAAACCTTGATCTCGAAATGTGTCCTTTAATACCAGGTGATACTCCCATTCTGCACATATTCAATTTAGACCCCTTAGAGCTAAGATAAATATGTGGCGGTTTATGAAGCAGACCCATGGTCATTGAAATTAAATATGTCTCCGTGTTAATAGATGTCAATGAGAAATGATCTGCTGTGCATCTACCTTCACTGACTTGATGGGTAACCCATATCTTTTGAGGTGGAATGCAATATCTAGACATCTGTCAGATGACTGCACCACATAACAAAATAAAACAACTACATTTATAATAGTAAAAGGGAATGATGTCCTCTCCTGCAAAATGCTATTTATGCAGCACATAAAATTAAGTTTACATACACTGCATTATTTTATTTCCCCACTTGCAAAAGTGCTTTGTATGTGAGTGCAGATGCCTTCTGGAACCAGGGCATGTGCTTAGATTCTACACCTTTCTTTCCTTTCCCCTTACCTGGCCTAATAGTCTCGGTTATAAGCACAGTTCTCAATTGTGCGCAGTACCCTCTATGAGACGTCTCTACTGCCCTCTTCTGAAGAAAAACAACTTACAGAAAAAGTGAGCAGCTGAGCCATGAAGACCAGGAGGGTCTCAGGTTTGAGTATGGTGAGCTAACTTATCTCAGCTGAGGTGGTGGATGGGGTTCTACAATAGGCATCATTGGTCCTGAGTTAGGGAAATGAAATTCAACATAAGAAATAGGAGCAGGAGTAGGCCATTTGGCTCCTTGAGCCTGCTCCGCCATTCAATAAGATCATGGCTGATCTGATCTTGGCCTCAACTCCACCTCCCCGCCCACTACCCATAACCATTGACTCCCTTATCGCTGAAAAATCTGTCTATCTCTACCTTAAATATATTCAATGACCCAGCCTCCACCGCTCTCTGGGGCAGAGAATTCCAACGATTCACAACCCTCTGAGAGAAGAAATTCCTCCTCATTTCCATTTTAAATGGGTGACCCCTTATTCTGAAACTATGCCCCCTAGTTCTAGATTCCCCCATGAGGGGAAACACCCTCTCGGCATTTACCCTGTCAAGCCCCCTCAGAATCTTATACATTTCAATAAGATCACCTCTCAATCTTCTAAACTCCAGTGCGTATAGGCCCAACCTGCTCAACCTTTCTTCACATGAAAACCCCTTTATTTCAGGAATCAACCTAGTGAACCTTCTCTGAATGTCCTTCAATGCAAGTATATCCTTCCTTAAATAAGGAGACCAAAACTGTACGAAGTACTCTAGGTGTGATCTTACCAACACCCTGTACAGTTGTAGCAGGACTTCCTACTTTTATACTCCATCCCCTTTGCAATAAAGGCCACCATTCCATTTGCCTTCCTGATTACTTGCTGTACCTGTATGCTAACTTTTTGTGTTTCATGTACAAGAACCCCCAGATCCCTCTGTACTGCAGCATTTTGTAGTCTTTCCCAATTTAAATAATAATTTGCTTTTTTATTTTTCCTACCAAAGAGGATAACCTCACATATTCCCACATACTCCATCTCCAAATTTTTGCCTACTCACATAGCTAATCTATATCCCTTTGTAGATTCTTTGCGGCCTCCTCACAACTTGCTTTCCCACCTATCTTTGTATCATCAGCAAATTTGGCTACATTACACTCAGTCGCTTCATCCAGCAATAATATAGATTGTAAATAGTTGAGGCCCCAGCACTGATCCTTGTGGCACCCCATTAGTTACAGTTTGCCAACCTGAAAATGACCCATTTATCCCGACTCTCTGTTTTCTGTTAGTTAGCCAATCCTCTATCCATGCTAATATATTACCTCCAACCCCATGAGCTCCTATCTTGTGCAGTAACCTTTTATGTGGTACTTTATCGAATCCTTTCTGGAAATCCAAATACACAACATCTACTGGTTCCTCTTCATCCATCCTGCTCTTTTAACGGGCTTGTCTATGATGTTCTGGTGGCTGAACAGCCTGCTAACATTTACCACCATGCATAAATAATGGTAGTTGCTCAGAAGATCATGCTATAAAATATGATACCAAGAGCGTTGCATCCGATGTATATCAACAACAACTTGTATTTATATAGCCCCTTTAACATAGTGAAACGTCCTAAGGTTCTTCACAGGAGTATTATGAGAAACAAATTTGACACCGAGCCGCATAAGTAGAAATTAGAACAAAGATGTATGTTTTAAGGAGCGTCTTGAAGGAGGAAAGAGAGGTAGAGAGATGGAGAGGGTTCGGCAGGGAGCTCCAGAGCTTGGGGCAACAGAAGACACAGCCACCAATGGTTGAGCGATTATAATCAGGGATGCTCAAGAGGGCAGAATTAGATGAGCGCAGACATCTCAGAGGGTTGTGGGGCTGGAGGAGATTACAGAGATAGGGAGGGGCGAGGCCATGGACTTGAGTTCTGAGCTTCTTCAATTGGAACTAGGTAGAGGGTCACCACAGGAATAGCTCGTCAAGAGAGTTTGTCGTGGGGTTCACCTGGGATCGCAGGGGTAGCTTTTTCCATTTTCTCGTCCAGCAAGCTTCAGTCAGCATTTTCAACCTCTTTGACAGAGACAACAGATGCACTCCCAAATCACCAAAGGTATGCTACTTGAAGCCTTTCCTCCTGACCCCAAGAACCGGGCAGTAACAGTGCTGGAGGCTTCAAGCAGGCAGATACCGGACTTTGAAAATAAGGAAGAGAGTTTTGAAATTGAGGCGTTGCTTAACTGCTGCATTCCATAGCCAAGAAATTTGAATTTTTTTGAAGACTAAGCTGCCAACCAACCACATCATTCAAATGGGTCTCATACCATGGCCCCCAAAGTCCGGTATCTGCCCGCCTGAAGCCTCCAGCACTGTTACTGCCCAGTTCTTGTGGTCAGGAGGAAAGGCTTCAAGTAGCATGCCTTTGGTGATTTGGGAGTGCATCTGTTGTCTCTGTCAAAGAGGTTGAAAATGCTAACTGAAACTTGCTGGATGAGGAGTGGTTGTCCAGCTTGCCCCACCCAGAAAATGGAAAAAGCTGCCCCTGCGGTCCCAGGTGAACCCCACGGCAAACTCTGTTGACGAGCTATTCCTGTGGTGACCCTCTACCTAGTTCCAATTGAAGGAGCTCAGAACTCAAGTCCATGCCCTCTTCCCCCACCCCCCCGCTCCCCCCTCCGTCCCCTTATATTGATAGTCTCGTGGGGAATGGGTGCAGTCTCCTGCTCCTCGGGAGTTCTGAAGCTGGCACCAATGTATTCATATCCCAGCTTGTGTTTGTGACTATTTTGGCAGACTGCTGTTGAAGTTATGGCAGGAATCTGTCGGAAAGGCTGAGGATTTAAGAGGTCCATGACTTTTGCTCTACCTTCTCCCCCACAGCTCAGTTGGCTCAGTTAAGCTGGCACATGACTGTTTGGCTAGCCGGGCCTTTAGAATTTTGGCTTCTTAAAGAGACGTGTTGAAGTTTTGAGTCTCAGTTGAAAACTTCAATTTTTTTCACTTCCAGTTTTTCACTTTCTCGGTAGTTTCATTTGCATTTTCATGACCGCATTATGTATTGCTATTATGTGTAGCTGATTTTTTGATCTCCGAGGCTTCCTGTTCCTTTTCTTACAGCAGTCATGCTTAACTTTACTTACTGCAATTTCACTTGCCGCAAAGTGCTCAGAATGGCAATTCTTGACACTCCAATATTTAGAGGAGGATGAATTTATGAGCAGATACAAAATTATGTACCGCTAACATCTCTGACATTATTGCTGCACCCACCCTCACTCCAGGATCAACATTTGCAGATCCAGAGTGTCCTACCTGGACATTACAGATAACACCACCGTTACTTCACTGAGCCATGCTAACTTGTTGAAGCTGACCCACAGACAAAATCTACCACATGTGCATGGTCCTTCCCATGGGTGTGAAGGTCAGTACTGCATTCAATTCTTAAGCCACCAGACTCTTCCACGCGGCAGCTGGCCAATGGTTGAGAGCGCAATGTCAGGCAGAAGGCGGCTGCTGCCAGGATCAAAGGAATGGTCACCGGCACTCGGGTAAGTCACGGAGAGGGGCTTCGGGAGTGACATGTGATCAGGGTGGGGAAAGCCTAAACATTAGTTGTAGGATATGAACTAGCACTCCTCCTCCTGGTCCCAAAACATAATTCCATTAAAGTAAAAGACTTACCTTTTTTGGTTCCCACTAGGTTGGCCTGGCACGAAAACCACAATAGCATCCCCATGCAGGCCTCTGGTTAAAATAGCTGTCAGGTCCTGATGACATCATTGGTGCCTAATTAGCATATCTAAAGAAGGGCCCCTTTAATTTCTGACAGGTGTCCCTCTCTTCTTCTCAGAAGACCAGGTTAAAATCAGAACCTGCGGGATTGGTGTGAGATGTTGGCGGGTGGGTCCCATGGGCTATTTTAAATGCCTGCCTTCCCAGTTTGCACTGAGTGGACAGGCTTAAAATTGTCCCAAAAGGATTAGCCAATCAGCTGTCTACAAATGCGTCAAGCACGTGACAGAGGCCTTGTTTATGAAGGCAACACATTTGGCACTTTCCCCACTGAAAGGAGACTCAACGAGGCACAGAATGATTCTTAGGTGCCAGGGTTCCCCTAAGTGCAGAGCATCGCAGATGGCGTTCATGTTTTCTGTCTAAACTGATACTATCTCCTCAGCACAGACAGATCAAGTGTGAATGGGCAAAACTGCGATAAATGAAGTTCAATATGGGGAAGTGTAAAACATTTTGGATCCAAGAAAGACAAATTCGGTAGTAGAAATCTGGAAATCTCTCCCCCAAAAGGCTATATATGCTGGGTCAATTGAAGCTTTCAAGAATGAGATCGATAGATTTTTGTTAGATAAGGGTATCAAGGGATATGGAGGAAAGGAAAATGGAGTTGAGGTACAGATCAGCCATAATCAAATTAAATGGCGGAATGGGATCAGGAGTAGGGGGAGGTGGGGGGCTGAATAGCCAACTCCTGTTCCTAGCACCCTTTGGGATATGTGTAACTTTGTTAATGCTTGAAAACTTTGGTGGGAGGGATATAGCATTCTGTGCCGTTGCCTTACTCAGGCTCACAGGCAGTGCAAACAGGCTGCTCCCAGGTCTAAAATCTGTAAAAAGCAGCAAATGTTAGAATGACATACCTTTGACCAGTGCTTGAATTGCAACGTGCTAGCCCAACAATCAGCTTTGGGAGGGTGTCCTTGACAGCTGCAATTTAAAATTGCAGTCGATGTTGTGTACGTGTAAAAAACTGACAAACTGAGCTAGGAGAAATGTAACTTAACTTAACTGTGCTTTTATACAACCCAAAATGGAGTCTCAAACTGGCATGAACCAGAATGAATACAGCAACTGTGAATGGCTCCCGCAGGGTCCTAATGCCCATCCAGTGAGCTGTAACAAATAAATAGAGTATGAACACAACATAATTCCCCCCTTTTTAAAACCACCATCTATGTACAGACAAAGTCTTTGAGATAGCCAGGTCATGTTCTGATATGCTGAGACTGGCGTGGAGCTTGTGTTATTTGCTCTAGGTTTTGGTTGGGAAACAGAATGGTGCCTCTGTTCCATCCTGCTGGTCTCTTCGTGCTAGGGTTTGGCTGGGGGCTTGAGAATGTCCAGTAGCCAGGGAAGATTCCGCCTAATCATGAGCTCAGCGGGTGTCTTCCCCATTAGCGAGTGCTTTGTCAAACGGTATGTCCGGAGAATGGTTTGAACCGCTTCGTTGAATGTTTGGCCTGCTGTGAGGTTGGCTTTCAAACCCCCTTTGATGACGCGGTTAAATCGCTCAACACCTCCGTTACTTTAAGGATTGTACCGAGCAGTGAGGTGATGCTCAATAGCATGATGAGTGAGGAAATCCACAAACTGGTCGGACACAAACTGTGGTCCATTCTTAGTGATTATAACCTCTGGGAGGTCCCACTTCGTGAACATACGCTGCAGAGTAGTGACAATCGTTGATGAGGTCATCGAACTTGTTGTAGTGATTTCTGGCCATTTGGAATGCAGGTCATGTACTACAATAAGGAAATGCTGGTGTTGTGGAGCTGCGACAACTGGACCGAAGATATCCAACTGAAATTATTGCCATGGTTTTTGTGGCCATGGAATGGGCTTCATTGGCGCTGGTCAGATGTTTGTGGCCTTTTTGCTCAGACTGCATGCTTCGCAGTGTGAGACAAATACATCGATGTGAGTTTCAATCCCAGGACACCATACTGAATCACGACATCTCTGCACCACGTGGCCAATTCCAGGGTGTCCATCGTGTGCCAATGAGAGAATGCGCTATTGAAGCGACTTGGGAATTACTGTTCTATCACCACGAGCTAGGCAGCCATCGTTCCAAATGGAAAATTCATCGCAAAGTCGCTGGAATATTTTCAGCTCTTCCGGAATTTGCTTAGGCCACTCAGTCTGGAGGAAGTGGCATACGTGCTGGAGCGTAGCATCACGTTGTGATTTAGTTCTGAGTTCGTTGCAGAAGCCATGGTTTCTGATGGACTGAGTGATGATCGACGTGACATATGTGTCGTCATCTGTGAACAAGTCAGCACCAGAGTCCGAAATAGTTGTCGAGCGGCTGAGCATGTCAGCTATGTGGTTGCGACTGCCAGCGATGTACTTTACTTCAAAGTTATACTGATGAAGGCAATCTGACCACCGGATGATTCATAGTGGTCTGTGCCCAGATCCAGTTGAAGCCAGTAACGTAGTTAGTGCTTGGTGATCCATACGGAGGGTAAATTTCCTGCCATAGAGGTAGATATGCCAGCATTCACGCCTAGATGCAAGCGAGTGCTTCGCGTTCCCCTGTAGAGTATTTACGTTCTGCAGACAAGAGCGTGTGAGAGGCGAAGGCGACTGGGCATTCCAGGCCGTCAACCCATTGCGAGAGCACAGCACCTATGGTGGTGCCTGATGCATCCATGGTGACGTACGTAATGGCATTCGGATCAAAGTGCACAAGGATAGAAGGGGATGTGATTTTCTCCTTAAGCGTGGTGAATGCTTGAGCCTGAGAATCTGTGCATGCCCATAGGACGTCCTTACACATCAACTTGCGAAGTGGTTCGGCAATGTACGCGTAGTGTGGGACAAACTTCAGATAGAAGTTTTAAATACTGAGGAATGATGAAAGTTCTTTGACATTGGTAGCCTCCTGCATTCGCTGGATCATGTCAATGTCTTGACACCTTGTGCTGTGACTCTGCAGCCCAGAAAGTTTATTTCTCCAGCAACGAATGTACACTTATCGGCATTAAATGTAATTTTATGTGTAGCAAGTCTAGCCATAACTGTGTGAAGTCACTGGTCATGATCTTCCATTGTCTGTCCATGGATGACGATATCATCAAGCAGATTGAGGGCTCCCTCTATGTCTGCTAGCATAGTAGTGACAATCTTCTGAAATGCACTTGGTGCAAAAGATAGTCCATAGGACATGCGTCGATACTGATACAGATCATCATGTGTCGTGAATGCCATGAGCGTTTTGCTGTCATCTGCTAGGGGTATTTGCAGGTAATTATGGCACATGTTGAATTTCTTAAAGACTATTGAGCCGTGTAATTCTGAAGACACTTCGTCAATGGTAGAAAGAGGGTACTTGCCGGGGATGATGCCCTTGTTGACCTCTTTCAGGTCGATGCATAGGCGGATCTCCCCATTTTTACACAAAGCAATGACTAAGTTCGAGATCCAGGATGAGGAGTCGATGCTCTCAATGATTCCCTGAGATTTGCGTCGCATTAGTTCTGCAGATACTTGGTCGTGAACCACGAATGGGAGACGGCGAAGTCGCTGCATAACCGGTTTGATGGAAGGGTCTACGTGGGGACGATGACACAATTTTGTTGTCACTTCAAAGCCTGTGAAAATTGAGGGACACTGCTTATCAAAGTCCACCGTGTACACAGGTGTGCCCGTTGGGTCGTAAACTTTGAACCCAAGCTTGTCAACCAATGAGACTTCATCCCTTCACGACATAAAAGGAAACGTTCTCCAATGATATGTCCTTGTAGTATATCGGGACAGATATGAACCCAAGTACCTCAATTTTGGAGTCGGAGTACACATGTAGAATGAAAGTTATGGGCTGCAGTTGACAGTGCATGAAGTGGGTTTAGTACACAGCCTCACTCAAAGTAGAGACTTTGGCTCCAAGGTCAATGAGGAGGCAGCAGGATGTGCCGTCAATGTTTACCATCACAGTCCTTGAATTTGCCCGAACCGATGTGCAAAGTGTCACTACCAGTGTAAACCATAATGGGTTTATCACTATCGGGGTTGTCCACATGTTGACTATGCTGCGATGAGCGACAGACACTAGCAAAATGGTTCATTTTACCACATGCAGAGTATTTTTTCCAACATGCAGGGCAGTTAGTCTTTGCTGAGTGTGATTTGGTCCACAGGTAAAGCAGTGGAAGTTAAGCCCGTGATCCGTAGAAGGTGGCTTTTTACTAGCCCCGGGTGTCTGCTGTGATTTCCACTTTGGACGAACGCCTTGCACATGGGCTGTAGCTGAAGTCTGCTGCACAGGGGGAGCAGGGAATCTGATCGCTTTTGAATCGGAAAGCGCTGATTCGATTTGGATTGACAAATTAGTTGCTTTATCCAATGACAATTTGTCAACCTCCATTAGCAAGCATTCCCGAATGCGGGGGATCGTTGTTTTCTTAATCATTTGATCCCTGATCATTTCCTCTGCGAGTGCTCCAAAGTTACACGTAGCGGCCAGTTCAGTTAATGAAATGATGTACTGTTTGATTGGTTCAGCGTTCTCTTGCCCACTTTGATGGAATTTGTATCTCTCCATCATGATACTTTTCTTTGGCCCAAATTAGTTCTCTAGGATGCTTACCATTTTGTTGTAGGACTCCATGTCTTCGATTTGGCCAAGGCCGTGGATAAGTATTGCACGGCGGCGAGCTGGTGTTACGTTGTCGCCGTCTAACCCACTTGTCGTGATGTATGTAGAAAACCCTTTTATCTATCTCGGCCACGGAATTGGAGGGTCCCCGGGTGTGGAGAGGAAAGGCGCGGGGGTAGGGAGGTTAATTTGAGTCATCCTCATCACCAAATTATGTTGTGTACGTGTGAATAACTGACACACTGAGCCAGGAGAAATGTAACTTAACTTAACTGTGCTTTTAAGCAACCCAAAATGGAGTCTCAAACTGGCATGAACCAGAATGAATATAGCAACTGAGAATAGCTCCCGCAGGGTCCTAATGCCCATCCAGTGAGCTGTAACAAATAAATAGAGTATGAACACAACAGTCGGCAGGACTGGGGCGGGAGATAAGTCTCCTGCTCTATTTTAATGCCCCCTGCTAGTTTTTGCTGGGCAGGAGAGTTAAAATTCCCCTTTTGTTTTATCACTTAAATGAAATGAACAACAGGAGACTTTTGTATCCTTGAATACATCATCATAGGCATACCCTTGGAATTGAGAAAGACTTGCTTCCACTCTTAAAATGAGTCCTTAGGTGGCTGTACAGTCCAATACGAGAACCACAGTCCCTGTCACAGGTGGGTCAGATAGTCGTTGAGGAAAAGGGTGGGTGGGGCTGGTTTGCCGCATGCTCTTTCTGCTGCCTGCACTTGATTTCTGCATGCTCTCGGCGATGAGACTCGAGGTGGTCAGCGCCCTCCCGGATGCACTTCCTCCACTTAGGGTGGTCTTTGGCCAGGGACTCCCAGGTGTCAGTGGGGATGTTGCACTTTACCAGAGAGGCTTTGAGGGTTCCCTTTCCTCCGCCCACCTTTGGCTCGTTTGCCATGAAGGAGTTCTGAGTAGAGCGCTTGCTTTGGGAGTCTCCTGTCTGGCATGCGGACAATGTGGATTGCCCAGCGGAGCTGATCAAGTGTGGTCAGTGCTTCAATGCTGGGGATGTTGGCCTAGTCGAGGATGCTAATGTTGATGCATCTGTCCTCCCAAGGGAATTGTAGGATCTTGCGGAGACAGACTTCTGTATGCACAAAACTAAATGGCACGCTGAATTAAACTCAGAGGCACGCATGCATCGTGTCACATTTGTATGTTTAATATCATACATGACTTGATGTGATGCACCAAAGGCATATTGCAGATGGATTCCAATGTACTGTTTACCCAGACATAAAGAACAATCTTTTTTATAGTCAAACTAGTTTTACATCAGTTAAACAAAGAGCAAGATGATTAGTAAGGAGCAATGCGTGTGTTACTGTGAATATGTACAATTTTATTATGGCTCCTTGTGTAGTTTGTAATATTTTGCAATATACAAAAGCCTAGTCAAGAGATAAATTGTAAGTATGTGCAGTGTAAAAGTGAATAACATATACTTTACCCATGTGTACTGCAGTGAAAGAATGCTAACAGCTCCTCTAAACGATTGTTGTGTGCAGTACTTGAGGTTCTTGCGTTGCTTTATCAGGGTTATGAAATAAACCATGATAGGTCTTGTGTGGTATCACGACACTGTGACTAAATATCTGTTAAGTAACTCTGTGAAGCTTATGCAAACATTTGCGGCATTGATTCCATTAATGTATTTTTTGAAGAGGTTAAAATGGAATCTTCTACGAAATTAACCTTTAAAATGCTAGTTACAGTGTTTATTTTATCAGCTGTACAGAATTATGCAGCAGAGTAAGACAGGGTTAAATTAACTCTGACAAGTTATAGCATTTTAGTGCAAATTCATGACAGAGAGAATTGTTGGGAAATGAGTGATTTCTCCATATCACTGGATATTTCTGATGTATTGTATTGTTTACCTAATTCTTATCCTTTTTGTACAAGAATTGTTGAGATCACAGGTTAGAAATAATTTGTGGTTCAAAACTATTTACAGATTGCGGGACATAAGCCATTTCTTGAAGTGTTTTCCAAGTTGTAATTTGGTTCATGATAAACCTGTTTCTGTGTACCTTTACAGTGAAACCAATTCAGACCATTGCCTTTAAAGTCTGACGGCATACAAGAAGCGATTTGAATGATACCAGTCAGCACAGGAAAACTATTTCAGATTGATATGAACTGAGATTCTATCAAAGAGATCCAACAGCTTTAAATTGGTCTATAAATCAACTGGTTATTTACAATTGGGATTCAACTTGATCTAGGTTTGTACAGGGTCTTTGAGTTGAAATATTGACTCAGGTAAGCCTGTATTAAACATCGTTGAATGGAAGATTTCAAACTTTACATGACTTGTTTAGACATTCTGAACTGTGCATCAGTAAACAGGAACAGAAAGATACACAGCAGTCAATAAAGCATGCTTAGCCTTCATTTGGCCACGTGCCACAGCTGTAAAGATGACGCCATTTAGGATGTACATGGCTGTTTTGAGCGAGCACTCTCTTTTCCTAAAGTTAAGTAGTTTTGACAAGTAACTCATCTACAGCCATTCCACACAGCTTTTTTGTCATTTGCATTCTCATTATAATAATGTGATTTTACAATGTGGAAAGTGGAAGTACTCACAGCCTTGTAAAACCACTGCATTCTACTCAGGGTGACAATTCAACACAACTTGACAGCAGACGGAATGCAAGATCCATGATTGGCATTTTAACCAACTATAAGTGAATTGTGAATACCAACTTCACATCACAAATCATAGCAATAAAGCAATTGAACTTCCTCTTTTAAGTTGATTTGATATATGCTGGGTGGTACTGGAAAAGACATTTATATCTGATAGGAATTTAAGCAGGATTTTGCTGCTACAGAGTAGGAGGAATTTGGGTTATTTCAAAATAGGATGCTATATCTGTGTACCATTGTTTGTTTTGGGGGAGACAAATACAGATAAAAATGGAACAGCAATGACCAACCATGACAAAAATCAGACAGTTACAGGATCATTAATAGCTGGTTAAAGACAGGCTTCCTTCCTTTGTCTCTTTTATAGGCAGGCAAAAGCATGCTTTATGGAGACAGTGCATTCTTTGACATTAGGGCAATAAGATCAAGAGATAATCTCAAGAGTTTATTTTTCAAAGCTATCGGCCAATCTGGTATTAGCAAATCGGATAAAGAATTATCAAAGCTAAAGGAAATGAAATAAGAAAATATTAACATCTGCAGTAATATCCTACAGCATTTTGAATTTGGTGCACAGGCCCTAATCGATCCTAAAAATAAAATACTATACAATTCACAGTCAATGAACATAGTCCTAGCAGATTGGACTAAAAGACGAAAAAGGTTGGGCTCTGTTAGGGGTTTAGGCTATCAAATTTTATATTGTGGTAAGGGAACTAACAGCCCAATTTCTTAAAAGTCTGCATTTTTTGCCACAGCTTCCTTCTTGCTGTTGTGACTTGGCAGGGTCCAGATTTTTCAAAAATTCAATATTTTTGGTGTTGCTGTGTAAAAGATGGGCACATTGCACAATTGCACCAATCAGAAGTGTCCTACAAAAGTGTGGAAACCTGACACAAATAGCCACCATACTGCAAGGGGTTATGATTGATTTGGTAGAAAGCAATAGCAAAGTGTCTAAGGAATATTCTTCACCATGGCATGCAGCCAAATTTCTGGAGGAAGAAACTGACATTCTGGTGGAGGAGTTTCTCAAACATGTTAGATAATGAAATCCATATATCTGATTTTGAAATACACACACTATAGCACATAGTGAAATGTATACATAATACTGTGAAACATACATACATCATGCATTGTAAGTCAGAACGCACATGCACTATATATTAATTTTAGTTATCCTACTTTCACAATGTCAGGAATGGGAAAATGAGACTATTAATGAGGAGTCATCTGAGAGGAATAAGCCATTTCAGTATGGGGTTACAGGAGCTCAAATTAAATGGTTTTTGAAATCCCTATAGCACTCAGGATGTAAATATGGAATAATGGCTGCTTAAATTAGGAAATAGACTATTTCTCCAGCATTGCCCTGGTATTAGGAAGACTAGTGTCAGTGCATATGTTTAATTTCATTTTGTAATATCCACATGGTTCAGTCTATGATATATGTTTTTCACTATATAGCCTATGAATTTCAACATCTGACATATGCATTTCATTATATAGTGTATGTGATGTTGCTGCATGATGCATGTATCTGCTGACTTTCAATTTAAAAAGTCCTGAATGCTGCCACATACTGTTCTCTCAATTGCCAGCCTGCATATACCCCTTGTGGATGCTTTCGAAGTTAAAACAGTCAGAAGCTGTTTTCAAATGAATCCGTGATTTGTGGTGGGGGAGAAGAATCTCAAAATAGCACTTGGGGGAGGAGATGGAAATGAATTTTCACAAATCCGAAGGTATTTTGTTGAAAAACAATTCCAGCTAATTTGTGGACTTGGAAATCTGTGGAAGTCTCCTACTGGAAATACATGCCTGTCTCAATTCCTCTATAACAAACACTTTCAGAAGAAAATGCTC